>NC_048235.1:36707300-36722948 GCF_002007445.2 Ailuropoda melanoleuca
AAAATAAAAAAGAGTCGTTTTAGATTTCCTTTAAATAGTGAGCTTCCCTAATATTCTTACTTCACCAACATTTGACTTAGCAACAGCGTTATACAGAACGGTTAAGTAAAAGTAGGTATATTCATGATGATAATTTTTATAGCTTCGTCCACAATGAGATCATTGGTGACCTTAGGAAGTTAACTGCAAATATTTACGTGGTAAGCAGAAAAGGGTGAGAAAGTAGAGAAAGCTGATATAATTTACTCATGCTTTTATTACAATAATATGTATTACACTTTTAAGAAGTCTGTGTGTATATGAAAAGGAAGGCAGATGGCAGTGTGAAGGGACAACAGAATCAAAGGACAGTTTTCTGATGAAATTTTTGCTATTGGAATGTAATTTCCCTTATTTTTAATATTTAATTTAAAATTTCTTAATTTTTATTTTGAATAATAAAAATACATTTTTACAGGTAAAAATGTTTGGTAAAAAAAAAAAAATCAAACCAAGAGAAAAGTGTCATGTTAAGACAAGTCCCTGTTTACTCTGCTTTTTGACTATTGGCCTCTAACAGGCCACCATGTGAATCATTTTCTTGCATCTCTTCCTTAATTTTTCTTTATGCAAATATAAGCAAATACAAATGTATGTTATCCGTTGTGTTTACTGCTGTCAGTGGGCTCTTGGTGTTGTAGTAGTGAGGTGTGGAGGGAGTGGGAGTGTTCAATAATGCTGTAGTCAGGGCTCTGCCTTTTTTTTTTTTTTTTAAGGGGTGGAGGGGCAAAGGGAGGGGGAGAGAGAGTTTCCTAAGCAGGCTCAATGCCCAGCACAGAGCCCGGCACGGGGCTCGATCTCACAACCCTGAGATCATGACCCGAACTGAAATCAAGAGTCCGACACTTAACTGACTGAGCCACCCAGGCGCCCCAGGGCTCGGTCTTTTAGCGAGCCCATGCCTTTGGACTGTGACTGTTTGAAGTGTTTCTCAAGGCTTTTTCTCTTTCTTTGGGTAGTGGAGGATGGCTGGGGTTGCTTCAAGTTGGGTATTTCCATTCCGCCAGGTCAGTTAGGCTCCAGTTAACTCATTTTTTCCTGAGGGTAGGCTCCACTGTGGTTACTATTCACTTTTTAAAAATTGTACATTCTCTGATATTTAAAAAGTTTGCATTTTCAGGTGATTACCATTATAATCATACCTACAATCTATTAGTTTCCTTTCCATGAGCATTAGAAAAATCGGTTGATATCTTCATGTATTCTTTATCCACCTTCCTTTCTCTCTTTTCTACCTCTTCCTCCCTCAAAGTATTTTTCCTTTGTGTTTACCGCTGTATTTGTAACCCTGCTTATATTTCTGTTATTTGATTTGCCAGCTTTCAATGCTACCTCTTGCCTTTTGGCTACTAACAATGAGGCATTAGCAAGTTTATTTTGTGGTTATCCTCTGACTTGTGAACCTCTGTAAACCCTCTGAACATTGCAGGCTCTATTTTGGGGGACGAAAACTTTATCCTGCCTTTTTTTTTTTTTAAGATTTTATTTATTGAGATAGAGTGAGAACAAGCGAGAGAGAGAGAAAGAGAGAGTGAGAGAGCACAAGCAGGGGGAGTGGTAGAGGAAGAGGGAGAAGAACCCCCCCCTGAGCAGGGAGCCTGACGTCGAGCTCAATCCCAGGACCCTGAGATCACGACCTGAGCCGAAGGCAGATGCTCAACTGACTGAGCCACCCAGGCACCCCTATCCTGCCTTTTGAAACTGAAACTGAAACTACATTGAACTACTGAGCTGGGCAAGGGCAGATGACTGAACACAGATCATTACACCCACATTCTTGATAAAAGTTGGATACCGAAAAACCTATTTTCCTAGTGACTGTCATAACATACACAGAAAACCAATAAATGGTAAAATGTAATTAGATCTTCTGATCATAATTTTTGGAAAACAACTTGTATGTTTCCTAATACTTCTGCCATGTGCTAGTAAAGGGCTTTTACAAAAAATATTTATTTTAGAGAGAGTTGTGGGGGAGAGGAACAGAGAGGGAGGGAGAGAAAATCTAAAGGAGACTGTGTACTGAGCATGTAGCCTGACGCAGGGCTCGATCCCAGTACCCTGCAATCACGACCTGAGCCAAAACTAAGTCTGTCGCCTGACTGAGCCACCCAGGTGCCCTGTGAATAGATACTTTTATGTCAACAGGATATAATTTAGGATGCTGCCTGAACTTGTGCTCTTGCATTGCAGATCCAAGACCTAAAATAAAGGCTTTTGCTTTGTTCGCTGCTTCCTCTTGTCTAGGTCTATATTCTTCTATTCTTCATATGTTACCAAGCCATCTTGTATTTCCATACGAAGCTGTTACCCTTATCCCCACACTTAATTGTAGTTGTAGCAAAACATATTCCTAGTTCATCCCTCAGTCTGCTGCTAAACTTTCTGTTGCTAAAATTTCTCCTCTGAGTAAAAGTCTTAAATCATTTCTTCAAGTAGAGCTTACAGAAAAAGTATTCTCCGAATTTTTCCATTTTAAACTATCTGTAGCTATCATATATGGCTTTTTATACCTTACATGCTTAAAGGATAGCTTAGCTAGTTATAAAATTTTGACTCATAATCTATGTGCCTTTTGTATTTTTTAAGTATGACTTCACTGTCTTTGGTCTCCTGGTGTTTGATATTGTGGTAGAGAGACAAGTCTGATGTTAGCTTCATTATATAGAGGGTCTTTTTTCCCTTAGGACTTTTTTAAAAAAAAATTATACCTGGAGGATTCTTTTAGTATCTTTAACGTTCAGTGAATTTACTAATATTCATTATAAAGTTGACTATTCTCATCCATATTTTCTGGAACAAAATGTAGGCTGAGTTTCTCTATTTTCAGAAAAGTTTCTTGAATTACATTTGAAAAGATTTGTTTTGTTCCATTGCTTTTATTGTTGGATTTTAAGGATTCCAAACAGGAATATGTTGCCTGCCCTTTGCCTCTTTCCTCTACACTTCTTAGAGTTAAAATAGTTCATCTATTTTATTTCTTTTCTTTTATCATTTCTACTGTCCCCTCGAGGCTACTGATAGCCACCATAACTCTTCTCCTTGTGCTCTTTCCGATAATCTTCATTTGTGCAATCCTTTTGTCTTCCGTCTCTTCCTTCTCTGAGTGTTGTCAGCTCTTGTTTCACTTGTCTGCATTGTGTGGCCATTTCCTGCATGCTCCTATTTTCCTGCTTTGTGGTCTTCCTTCTTGCTCTGATTGCTTCATAACTCATTTTAATGGTGGAATCTTCTTGGCTAAATCTTCAGCTACAACTTGACAATATTTTTCTGGTGACTGTTCTCCTGTTGGTAAGTTTTACTGCTCCTTTACACATTTTTAATAGTATTTTTGAATGGATTCTGTGCCACTGATCTTTTATGACTCAAGGTCAACTGGGTTAGGTTTTTCCAGACCAGTTATTTGCAGGAGGTTTTCATGGTAGGTGGGACTGGGAAAGTGTGGGGCAAGGAATGACTTCCGTGTGCTTCTCTCTATGACTTCTGAAGAGGCCTCCACCCTTTTCTGAAATTAATTTGGTCCAGAAGGGCTTCTGCTACCAGCTCTGGGCTGGCAAGGGCTGTCTTCATGGGATCTATTTCGGGGATATTTCACTAAATGCTTTCTCAATCAGCCACCGCTGGTCCCAGCCTCTGTTGCCATTTTTCTTGCCATCTCTGTGCATTGAGTCTCCTGGATAATTCCCAGGCCTGTTCTCAGCATTCCTAGGCAGCTTTTGGACCTTAGGATGTGACCTTTATCTTTTGGAATTATTTTTGCCAGGGCTTTCTGGGGACTCCTGCACTGAGGTCCTTTCATTTCTTTCATAGCTCACTTCTGCTCTTGATGTCAAATACCACGCCAGCTCCCTGACAACCCTACCCCTCGCCCAGCAGCTTTCTCTCTTCTTGTTTCATTTTAAATGGACTGTGTGTATCTTTTTTGTGGGCACTTATTTTTTCCATTATTTCTTTCTATGATTTCCTAGAGGACAAAGGGAAGATTCTGATTTAAATTCTTGCCGTTACATACTAGGATGCTTTTTCTTTGTTAGCTTTTAGTTATTTTTATACATGAAGAGACTTGAACACAGAGAAAAACAAAAGGGAAAAGCCAATGGAAAGCCGCCACAAAATAAAACTGTGAAGAAAAAGAAATAGAAAGAAGTTCTCAGGAGACGCAAAAGACTATAGTGTCAGTAACATGGAGAGATGTCTTGTTCCTCAGGACAGGAGGGAAAAGAGCTCAAGGCAACATTCAGGGGAACTCTGAGATGATGGGACGCAAGGGTCAGGTGAAGTAGAAATGGGATTAGGAATTAAGGCCGGATGAGCTAGAATTTCTCAACGAGGTAAAGAAGAAGAAAAAAGGCCACCCCTTGAGAGTTAGGGATGTGGAGATGACACGGGGCATCCAAAGACGATGGAGGGCAGGTAGAATTACCTGCTGTGGGCTATTAAAGGAGAGAAGAAATGATGGGTAGTCCAGGCAGTCTCATTGAGTTGGGACAGATGAGTTAGGAGATAACAGAGAATTCATGTTCATGACTTTTCTCCTCATGTTCGGCCACCAGAGTTAAAAGATTGGGAGAGCACAGGATGGAAGGCTTAGGGTTGGGAATTGGTACAGAAATGGCAGAAGGTCATGAAGTGATGAGAGATTCTATGATGTTCCAGAAGGTGTACTGAAATGGACACCGCAAGATCTGTGCCTTGCGAGCCCCCCAGCCTCTACCCGAGGTGCTCTCCCTCACACACAGGTCACCTCGGCTCTGTTCAGCCAGCCCTGCACCATGAAAAGCAAGAAGGCTTAATACCAGTAAGGACAAATTAACTTCTCTGCCTATATTTCATACTTATGAGCATCCACATAAATATTATCTAAAGTCTAAAATTCTGTGTAAGAGATTATGGCCAATAACATTCAATTCATTACTTAGTTAAAGGTTTTGATTTATCTCAATATGAAAATCATTTCAGGTATATAAAAACCAGTTAAAACATGCTTCATCAAAATAATCACTTTACTTGAAAGGTGTATTCTAGGCCTTTCCATTGTAACTTGAATAAAGCCAAAGGTTTCTTCTGAGAGTGAATTCTCATATATATCAAATTTCGGTTGTGTTGTGTGTGTGCACACACATGTGTGTTTAAATCAGAGTTTTTTTTTAAAGATTGTATTTATTTATTTGAGAGAGAGAGAAACAGAGATAGCCGGAGAGAGCACGAGATTGGAGGAGCAAGGAGCCCAATGCGGGACTTGATCCCAGGACCCTGGAATCGTGACCTGAGCCAAAGGCAGATGCTTAACTGACTGAGCCACCCAGGAGCCCCTTAAATCAGAAATTTCCAAGTAGTCTGTTTTTATTCACAGAAGCACACAACTTTCTTTCCTAATATGTGTCTCATGTAAACTGTGATGAAATCTCCACCTTGAAGTCCTAAAATATGCCAACTCAGACACCACAGAACAAAGCCAATATATGGCTAAGTCATAAACCAACTCTGAGAGCGAACGAACAAAACATTCTACAATGAAGGAGAACAGACATTCAAAATCTGACCAAATTCTATAGAGAAACTTCTCGCCAAAGCAGAAACTCTTAGGAGGTGCTGTGTTTTCAGTAGATTAGGTACAAAAATGGGATTCTGGTCACAAGTACATAATCAAATTCAAGCTCTTGAATCATTGGATTCGGTTATTTAAAGAAGTGGCATAAATCCTTATAATACTTTACTTGTTCTGTAACTGAGAAAAATTATCCCTACTTGATATTCTCTTGACTTAATTGTGTCATGATCCAGGTTCAAGGGAAGAAGCTAGTCATTAACTACTTGCTTGCTTCTAATTTTAAGTAACTGTGATAGGCAAAGAACAAGAGTCCAACTCTGTCTTTACCAGGAGAGTCACCTCTCTGACAAATTTTCTTAACACAAAGGTCCAGATCTTCTCATGTTGACTAATTAGCACGTAGAAAAGTCTTCAAGAAACATCTGCCTCTGATTCTTAAGGGAGACCTTTCAGGCAGCCTTGCAATCACTGCTTGAGGAACAGGAGACATAGAAGCATAACAAGAAGACGATGCTGACTCTTGGCCGCCACGATTGCCTGTTTGCTGTTAGAAATTGGGCCAGGGGGCGCCTGGGTGGCACAGTCGTTAAGCGTCTGCCTTCAGCTCAGGGCATGATCCCAGGATCCTCGGATCGAGCCCCGCGTCAGGCTCCTCCGCTGGGAGCCTGCTTCTTCCTCTCCCACTCCCCTGCTGTGCTCCCTCTCTCGCTGGCTGTCTCTCTAAGTCAAATTAATAAATAAAATCTTTAAAAAAAAAAAAAAGAAAGAAATTGGGCCAGGAAGTTCGCAGAGAGGGTTGAGGATGCCAATTAAAACATTAGAGCATATAACTTTCCCTCATTCCATAAAAACTGATGTTTCTCCAGGTACTTATGGTTGAAATCTGTCTAGAGTTTTCAAAGTGAGGAGGATTAAAAAGAAATCGGTAATATGGCAATCGTGGTAGGATTAAAAAGAAATCGGTAATATCTTACACTTGCTTAAGAAAACAAAAGAAATCAAATCAGCAGAGTAATTTCTGCCTCTCAGAGAGGCAATTTAGCAGCTTGACTATATGGAAAATTGTGGGTTTAGGGGAAAACATTTCAGATTTGAACAGTACAGCAAAGTTACCCAAGATGGTTTTTAAAACATCTTATACATTGTTGTGCACAGCATTGCGCAGTGTAAAATAGGGCTCGTTAAGTGCAAAAAACTATAGAGTCTCTAGAGAAGAGAGCAGGATAGAGAGATGATACTTAACACAGAAGATGCGGGAAAAGAAATAATCTGGGAATTTAGAAAATTAATTCGTCATGGATCTATATTTTTCCCTTTCTACCAATTGAAATTGCTTTTACACATTCATGGGCTATCATAAATATTTGTTCAATAAATGAATGCCTTATGTCACGATTACTCACAACCACCAGCACTACTGAGATGTAGGGAAAGGAAATAAAGTAAGGGAAGAAGAAAGGTGTGACCAGAAAGATGGTAGATCAGAGCGTCCTCTAAACATAGTGGTTACAAGTAAAGACAGAAATTTGGACCCCCCTAGGCTCAAATCCTGATTTTACTATCTCTTCTTGTCTGTCACTCAGCAAGCCATTAAGCTCTCTTAATTTAATTACTTCATCTACATAATAGGGATACTTCCCCACCATCTACTTCAAGGAGTTGTTATGAGATTGAATGTTATAAGCCATATTAAGTAGTTGGCATATTATTGACATATAGTAAGGACAAATAAATATTAGTTATCATCCTTATGTTATTAATAAAACATTATGTAGTCCTGCTTGTTTATTTTTGCTTTCGTTGCTCTTGCTTTTGGTGTCGTATACAAAAAAAATCATTGCCAAGTCCATTGTCAAGGAGCTTTTTCCTTATTTTCTGCTAGGAGCTTTCTGGTTTCAGGACTTACATTTAAATGTTTAGTCTATTTTGAGTTAATTGTTGTGAAAGGTACAAGATAGGAATCTAGTTTCATTCTTTTGCATGTGAATACCCAATTTTCCCAGCATCGTTTCTTGAAGAGATGGTCTTTTCTCTATTGATAATTTCTCCATTGAATATTCTTAGCTTCCTTGTCAAGTATTAGTTCACTGTATATGTGTGAGTTTGCGGTTAACAATACTGTATTGTGTATTTGAAATTTGCAAAGATAGTAGATATTAAAATCTCTCATCACAAGAAAAAAATAATTATGTGAGGTGATGATGTTAACTAAACTTATTGTGGTGACCATTTTATAATGTATACATGTATCAAATCATTAGGTCGTGAACCTTAAATCTATACAACGTTATATATCCATTATATGTCAATAAAACTGGAAAAACACACAAACAAAAAACACGTTATGGTGGTATAAGCTGTCTTGCATGGAGGGAATCACCTCAAATCCTTTTGTTTCAAGATCATTTAAACCCTGGAACATCTTTCGATTTGGACTTCAGACAAGGAATATTAACTTAGCAAAATAAATAATATAAAGGTTACTAAGTGTATTTACATGTTCTATGTTAGAAAAAGTGTGAGGGGGTGCCTGGGTAGCGCAGTCGTTAGGCGTCTGCCTTTGGTTCAGGGCGTGATCCCGGCGTTCGGGAATCGAGTCCCACATCGGGCTCCTCTGCTGGGAGCCTGCTTCTTCCTCTCCCACTCCCCCTGCTGTGTTCCCTCTCGCTGGCTGTCTCTCTGTCACATAAATAAAATAAAAATCTTAAAAAAAAAAAAGAAAAGAAAAAGTGTGAGAAAGCAGTGGTGATGGCCCCCCATCCCCCCCAAAAAGCACATACAGTTAAACAACCCTGGGAAGAGGAACCCGCTTAAGACCATCTCTGGGGATATGAAAGCGGCACACTGAACTTACAAAGAGGATCTCTTGAAGTGTTAATGACTGCTGAGGTTGGTAAGTGAAAGGAGGAAGAGGAAAACAGTCTTCCTCTGTCAGCTGAAGTCTAGTTGGGAGGGTGACGGCGACGGTAGTTGGATGAGAGGTTTGGGTCCAGCTGCTTCTATCCACTGCTTCTGATTCATCTTGTTCTTATTATAATCAAAAGTTACACTGAAGTCCCATGAGCACAAAATCTCACCCACCAGCCTGCCGGAGCTGGCCAGTCCAGTGGTAATAGAAACCCAAGACTTCACTCGCCCTATCAGCCTTAGATGGTGAAAATCTTATGGTGAATTGATGTTGACATCGATCAGCAGCACGTGAAGAGCTCTGTCCTAAGGAAACCTCATGCTGACCGGATGGAAGAAAACCCCTCTCGCAGATCCAGAGCTCGCCACTAACCTACCATGGATTTTCTTCCTTTTCTTTTGGATAGAAAATCAACCATCCAAACTTGCAAAAATTACCTGAGGGGCGCCTGGGTGGCACAGCGGTTAAGCGCCTGCCTTCGGCTCAGGGCGTGATCCCGGCGTTATGGGATCGAACCCCACATCAGGCTCCTCTGCTATGAGCCTGCTTCTTCCTCTCCCACTCCCCCTGCTTGTGTTCCCTCTCTCGCTGGCTGTCTCTATCTCTGTCAAATAAATAAAAATCTTTAAAAATAAAAAAATTTAAAAAAAATTTAAAAATTACCTGAGAATAACGCTCAGAGATTGAACAACATAAAAATGTACCACCTTTGATATGTCAGTACAGCAAAAAGCCCAAATGTTTCTCTTACTTCCTACCTCCACATGCAGAATGGTGCATGTAATGGATGGAATGTTTCTTTCCCCTAAAATTAATTTGTTTTTGTTTTTTTTTTAAAGATTTTATTTATTTATTTGACAGAGATAGAGACAGCCAGTGAGAGAGGGAACACAAGCAGGGGGAGTGGGAGAGGAAGAAGCAGGCTCACAGCAGAGGAGCCTGATGTGGGGCTCGATCCNTCCCATAACGCCGGGATCACGCCCTGAGCCGAAGGCAGACGCTTAACCGCTGTGCCACCCAGGCGCCCCTCCCTAAAATTAATTTGTTGAAGCCCTCACCTCAAAGTGACTGTATTTGGAGATAAGGCTTATAAGGAAGTAATAAAGGTTAAATGAAGTCATAAAGGAGGGACCCTTGCCTGCTAAGGCTTATAAATAGAGGAAGAGATACCAGAGCTCTCTCCCTGTGTCATGTGTGGACACAATAGAATATTACTCAGCCTTAAGAAAGAAAGAAATCCTGACACATGCAGCAAAGTAGACGAACCTCGAGGACATTATATGAAATAAAATAAGCCAGCGAGGTATAAATACTGCGTGATTCCATTTCTATGAGGTACATAAAGTAGTCAGACTCCTGAAACAGACAGTAGACTGGTCGTTGCCAAGGGGTTGAGGGAGAGAGAAATGGGAAGTTGCTGTTCTTTATGTATAAAGTTTCACTTATGCAAGATGAAGAAGTTCTGGAGGTCTGCTGTATATCATTTGGCTTACAGTTATCAATACTGTACTGCACACTTCATGATCTGTGGAGGATAGAGCTCCTGTTATATTTTTTATCATGATAAAAAAACAAATGTGACCCCCAAGAAGGGTACGAAAAAACTGCTGTCAACACTCTCAATGTGGATAATAATGCTACCTCCCTCAGAGAATGAAGCTGGCCATCAGTTGAAACACTGATGGAAAACTTAAGTTACCTTGACTTTGTGTCCTCAATATCTGAGAAGTATTTACATCGTTCCATTCCCCAAAGGCTCTGCTTGTACTAGCAGCCAATTGGGAACAGACTCCGTGTTCGGGCAATGGTGTAAATATCATGTCCCTTTCTCCTGGGTCTCCATTCAATCAGTGACAAGTTCACCTCCTGTGGGCTCCCGGAAAGGAGGTTCTGTGTACCCCATGTGCAGTTGAGACAACCACCCTCCTTTTCTACTACTGTTCCTAGGATCCTCACTTAAAACAAGCTAGTCTCTGGAAATTCTCCTCCCTTGCCTTGGATACTCACCTCCTTAAGAGTGGAGCATTTTACAAGACAATGAAAACTTGCTCTTGCTGCTATTGGCCATCTTTTAAACACTCTTCTCCTTTTAGTAATGAGGAACAAAAGAGTGAAATAGGGAAGAAAATCCCATATGCTCGTCTACATGGAAATGTTTAATAAAATGCAAAGTGAAATACAAATCGTCACATCATCATCATGGGTAACGGTCGCTAAGGGCTTAATGTGTTGTAGGCACGAGGTTAAGTGTCATTTGTGGATGAGCTCATTTAATCATTATGACAACTCTATGAGACAGGGAGATTATTTCCCTCATTTTAGAGATGACAAAAGAGGATTACAGAAGACAGGTAATTTGAGGGGCGGGTGGAAGGACTCACCTGAACACAGGTGACAGAAAACAGAGTGTGAAACTCAATCTCTTATGAGTAAACAATAACTCTACTCATCTAAGCCTCAGTTTCTATTTTCAGGCCTTCAGAAGATT
Organism: Ailuropoda melanoleuca; assembly: GCF_002007445.2. Lineage (NCBI taxonomy): Eukaryota > Metazoa > Chordata > Mammalia > Carnivora > Ursidae > Ailuropoda > Ailuropoda melanoleuca. The sequence continues at coordinate 36,718,287 of NC_048235.1, forward strand.
TGTCTTGGGACCGCTTTGGAATATACATAATAAATAATTATTATGTATGCATCAAGCAGTTTTTTGGTGGAATTGGGCTCATGCATGCTAATGATTTTAAGTGACAAATAGAAAAACTAAATTTCAAGTTTTTCTAGCTCATTTTGTGAGTCAGAATATCTCACCATTAGCCTGATCTTTGATGCAAAATGATGGGTAAATGAGGAAGAGTGTGTACGGAAGTGCAGACACCAGCCAAGTGCTCCCGAAAGACATCAGTGTCCAAGCAACAGGAGGCAGGGATGTCTCACTTATCGCTTCCGTTGTGGATTGTGTTTGCCCTGACTGAACACATTTCACTGGACTTTGACTTACTCATTGCTTTGAAGTCGTCAGGTATGGAAATTTTCTTTTCTCCTAGCCAACCAGAATATTGAGATCTGCTAAGATATTAGGAGAAAAAAAAAGGGGGGGTTCTATTTTGGGCTGACGTTTGTCCAATTCTGGAGTTTGGAAAACTACCTCCTTCTGTCATTAACTCGCTTCCTTCTGGGTAGAAATAGCCCAGAATGTAGCACAACCTTAAATCTACGAAGAAACTAAAAGTGATTTTATATTTCTTATAAACCACTGTCCCAGGAACACTGCCTAGTCCTGGTCGCTAAAAAGCTGAATTATTCCAGGCTCATGAGACCCGTGCACCAGCAGTGGCTTGATGCAGTCAGAGAGCAAGGAGGAACTCAGGAGGGGTCTAGCTGGACTTCTTCCCCAAGTTTGCAGAGACCTTTCTGGTAGGAGGGGGCAGGCACGTGCATCACCGAAGCCAAAAGGAAATACGAGGGTGGCTCTCAATCTGGATTATCTGAAGGCACAAGGAGGAAGATTCCAGCTGATGAAGTGGAATTAAGCACAAGAAAAATGACTTGAAGTGGACGTATGTATCAGTGCTCTCCATATGCTAACAACACAGCCATGGGGACGGGGGTGGCGGGGGAGGCACGCTCGATACCGCTGGCGAACTTCCTTAATTTCGCAGTTTAGGCAAGATACCCTCCTTCTTGGCTTACAAAGCGAAGAGCTTCACCAGGTTTTCTTTGGCACCAAGTAATATCAGAATTTGTGGCAGTGGGGATAATGGTGACAGATGTCCCTGAGTATTGTTTGTGGGTGAAGAGGGGTTATGACTCTCATGATTTCTTTCTCATCAAGTGCTTACTACAAACGAGGTGCCATATGGGATGGTAAGTTAGTTTCCATCCTGCCAGAGCCAAACATGATTCTGCACCGAAGAAGCTAAATGGAGATTCTCCCTGGGGTGGCTCAAACCAGCGAATAGCTTTGATGCGTTTCAGGCTGACAGTGTGATTTTCAGCCATTCGCCATGATGCCTCGCAGTCACTTCAAATCTTTGTCAGGTGCCAACCCAGTGGGGATGAGCTGACTTTGGTCTCTTTATTTCTCCCTTTGGGAAGTTCAGGATTCAATCCTCCTGGAATAGTTCCTGGGAGTTCAAATCTATATTGGCATGAAGGGAAGGGCAAGAAGTAAGGAGCAGGCATCCTATGGGTTTCCTGAATTAAATGGTGCATCTGGTCTTCCAATGTTAGAAACTGAAAACATTGGGCATAAGATAATAATAAATGACATTGATCAGACCCTTGTGTTACAGACATTGTTACAGCACATTACAGATGTTATCCTGCTTAATTCACAAACCAGTATGGACATTTTTTTATGACCTCTGTTAGACAAAGAAGTTACGGGGGTCTAAGTAGCCCACCTGTACTCACATGGGCCTGTAGTCACATGGGTGGTAAGCTGCAGAGGCAAACTTTGTTTGTTTTTTTTTTTTAAAGATTTTATTTATTTATTCGACAGAGATAGAGATAGCCAGCGAGAGAGGGAACACAAACAGGGGGAGTGGGAGAGGAAGAAGCAGGCTCATAGTGGAAGAGCCTGACGTGGGGCTCGATCCCATAACACCGGGATCACGCCCTGAGCCGAAGGCAGACGCTTAACCTCTGTGCCACCCAGGCGCCCCTGCAGAGGCAAACTTTGAATCCCATCCTTCTGGATGGTTCCAGAGTCCACCAGATAATTTGTAGTTTCAGCAGGCTTTGAACATTTTGGAGGCTATATTTTTGTTGTTGAATTAATAGGACCTCATTTTCATAAACAGTTTTCAATTAAATAATGAATTTTCACCACGCTCACTGCAATAAAGTTCTCATCATGATGTAAGAAAATTCAGAAGCCCTCCTGTTTCAATACTGGATCTGGCCTTATTACAGAGCTATGCTCATATTCTTTTTAAAAGCAGTTCTATTTCTCCACAGACATCACAATCGGTATTTGAGAAGCCGTCTGAAAGAGCCTTATTATTGTGGCATGTTGCTGACAAGTAATGCACTATTGCCATCTATTGTAATGGAGACTAAGTTGATTTACTGCAAAGGATAGTGAGCTAATAGGAAAAGTTCAGTATGCAGTTGGGAACCGCAATTCATTGTTCTCCTCTGTCCAGGAGCATCTCTCAATAGCTCAGGGCAACCCACATGCCTTGCTCTCGGGGACAGGACTTGACCGAAGAAACCAAAATCTCCCTCTGTCTGGGGTCATGAATCCCATTCACTGATGAGGAGGCTGAGCTAGACGACACAATTCTTCCACTCTTTTTCTTGACGCCCAACAAGAAACATTAGCCCCATCTCTTGCAAAAGCAGCCTTTTTGCAGAAGTTCTAATTCAGATAGCACTGGAGCAAGTGAGGCTGGGCCTAAGCTGCCAGCAGCTTCACAGCATGACAGTGAAGGAAATGCCCTCCTGTCCTTTCATGTTGGCACCATCTCCTGCTCCCCAAGGAGATGCAATTGATGGTTTACTGATTTTGGAGGACTGTCTGCTGAGTCCCATTGCCTTGCCTTCCAAGCTCATCAGAAAGCCTTAGGGGGGCCCTGGTACCTGCTTTGTCTCCTCTTGCCTTAAATAAATTTGTGATCTGCTGATCGGCACTGGGATCCATCACAGGGGCAGCCAGCATCCCGCGCTTTCTCATATCTGATCTGCTGTGGTGCAGGCCAGCGTGTACAGCTGACCTCTGGAAGGCACCACAAGGCAGCCAGCACTCACTATCCATTCAGCCCATGGCTGTTTAAAACCTGGCACATGCAAGCAAGCCTCAAATAGTGTCAGTTCTTCTAGGAAATTAACTTGAATTCCTTTCCATTTATGCTTAACCTCTTTGGCTTGCCGTCTTTTCTCCTGTGCCAGGAGAGGACACCTCTTCTGTGTGGCATCACTCCATTCTGTCTGCTTTCCTGGATTCAGGGCTTCTCTAGTGATAATCAGAAACCCCCACTCTAGCCCTGACACCTGTGGACCCCCCCCTCCCCGGTGNCTAGCCCTGACACCTGCGGACCCCCCCCTCCCCGGTGGCATCAGTTTCTACCTCTTTTCTCTTGGGTCTTCCTACAACTCCTAAGGGAAGTGGGACAGATTCAGTTACTTGTTAGAAGCTCCCAATTCTGTTTTCAATAGCAGTTTTGAATTTTAAAAAATGGGAAAAAATGTGAGTTGTGCTTCTGGGAGTCAGTGTGGAGTTCATCTGAACAAAATCCCTGCACAAGCGACCCTTTTCCAAAGGATGTGGAAGCCACTGGGGACATCTGGGATGCCCAGCTCCCTCGTTCACCCCATTGAGTTCCTGTTTCATCCCATTCTTCCATGCAACAAATACGACTGTGCTCAAACTACAAGTCAGGTCTGGAGCTGGGCACAGAGGTGCAAGGATGAAAAAGAAATGACTTTATTCTCAGTGAGCTGACGGAGTCAGATATGCTACACGGACACCTCCGACAGACTAGCTCAGGGATGTGATAGAGGTGTGCATGGTGTGGAATGGGGCTTTGGACAGTTTGCTGGATGGGAAATATCTGAGCTGAAACTTGCAGCTAAGCGGGAGTAAGGCACGTGAAGAATGACGGCAAAGGACAGGGACAAGTTCCAGAGCATGACTTGGTAGGAAGCCAACTGCCAGAGTTTGATATCCCTTGAGTATCGAGTAGGCAAGCAGGCAGACATTCAAGAGGTGTTGACTTGCAAAGCAAATATCCTGTGGGCAAGTATTACCTTAGATGCCTGGAAGGCTCTGATTATTTTGCCTACATTCTGCCTCCAGGAGCATAGAGTCTAGGCACCTGATGGGATCGCTGGATTACTCTTTTTACCAAATCAAAAGACTCAGTAGGGTGCCACAGAAGTCTTAAAAATGTGTAAGTCCAGGAACAGGAAGCATCATAAGAAAAAAAAAAAAAAGGTCTGGACAACACTTGTCTGTAGACTTGCCCTGGGCAACTTTACTACCCTCAGCTCTCACTCTGGTGACACCGAATTGTGTGAAATTCCAGCTTGCAAACTCATCAAAGAGCTCCACTGTGTAATTTGTCATGGGCCCACTTTCCTTGATTTGGGCAATTTAATCAGCATGAAGATGAATTGTCTGCAGGTCTCCTATGAGCATGTGTCACTTCTGTCCCTTTTTATGGAGACTGTGTTTGTTGGGTAGAGACCCTCAATGGAGACTCTCACTAGGGAGGAGGGTGCAGAAGGAAACCAGAGTCAACAGAGGCTGAAGCTCTAAACTTGCTACTAACACATCCAAGAGGCACAAAGCAGAATCTGAAGA
>NC_048235.1:36723048-36730195 GCF_002007445.2 Ailuropoda melanoleuca
AAATAGACTCATCTTGCGAGGTTATTAGGAGAATAAAATAAAAGATATTCACAATATCTGGCATAGAAACAGGTGCTCATTAAAATATTACTATGGTCGGGGCACTTGAGTGGCTCAGTCGGTTAAGCGACCGATTCTTGGTTTTGGCTCAGGTTGTGATTGCAGGGTCATGGAAGCAAGTCCGGCTTTGGGCTCCATGCTCAGTGCGGAGCCTGCCTGAGGATTCTCTCTGCCCCTCTCCCTCTACCCCTCCCCAGTTCATGCTTTCTCTTTCAAACAAATAAATCTTTAAAAATATTACTACTGTTTTATCTCTTAAAATGATTTTAAGCTCTTGGTACACATGCTTAGGGGAAGCCAGTTGCCATGGTGAGAAGTCACTGACTCCGAGGCTGCCCTGCCATGAAGGAACCCATTTGGAAAGGCTGCATGGAGAGAAGGTGTGAGAACTAGAAAGACAAGCCCAAGCAGATATCCTGATGTCCCACTCAGGCACCACACATGAGTGAGAAAGCCTCCAGATGACTCTGGCTTCATGGCCATCTAACTGCTGTGGGGTGAGAGGCCCCTAAGGGACACCACCCATGTGGACCTGGTTGACTCTTACAACCAAGAGGGATGATATTGAATTTTTGTGTGAAGCCATGGAAAAGAATGATTTCCTTTAAGCAAGTGTTATTTATTTCATCTTTTGTATTTCCCAAGATCTAGCATCCTACCTTATATAATAATCACTATTTACAGGTAGAGTACTGTTTCTCTATCTTTATTAAGCTAAAATACCGATATACCATATCAGTGGACCTCTGTAACAATACACAGACTTGAAAGCGTCTGATTTTCTCTCCATGCATTTTCACAAAGGGACTCTCTTTTTTCAAACATGTATAGAGGGCATCATTGTAATGTGTTTTAAAGTAGTGCTTAGTTACTCAGAACGAATGGTGTGCTAATACTATATCCAACTTATCTATAAATCATAAGAACAAAAAATCAGAAAAATCTCACTATAAAAAATATATTTTGGGGGTTGGTATCGTGTTGCTCTTAAGTCCCCAAAAAAGATCTGTGGCTTCACAGAAAATGGAATAAAAATTCTCACAGAAACTTGGATTTTGTAGTAATCCACTTACACATCATATTTAGTCAGAACTTCCAGATATTCAGTCCCTAGATAGATGATAGATAGATAGATAGACACATGATAGAGAAGAAATGGTATATTGCCTCAGCAATTGCCCAGCTTGAAAAAACATGCACTTCATTTAGAAGAGACAATGTCTGACACTAAATTCTGTGCAGAACAACTTGATACAAATCCTCAAGTTAGAGTTACTGATTAATAAAAAATGAATCCTTCAAAAGAAAATTTGCTAGAAGATGCAAAAACTTACTTCATGAGCACATTTCTCTCTCTCTTTTAAAAAATATTTTATTTATTTTTAAGTAATCTCTATACCCAACATGGGGCTTGAACTCATAACCCCAAGATCAAGAGTTGCAAGCTCTACTGACCTAAACAGCCAGGTGCCCATGAACATATGTCTTATCATAATCTTATATAAAAATTAGGTTGTCATATTAGATTTTAATTCAGTAAAATATTATAACTATCTCTAATGTGGTACCAACAGAGGTGAAAGTTTGCTGAAGAAACACCAAATTTATCTTATTAACTCTCTGCAATTAAGTAAAAACATAGTTGAACATGGCGATGATGGAATATATAAGACAAGATAAAGGCCATGCAAGAGAGAGAAACCAGAACTAGAGCCAAGAAAGTATTAACTGGCACCAAGAACTCAAAAACCAGGTTGAGTTGATGAGAAAGTGGTACAGGAAAGAAGTAGACCCCATATGTCATTGGATGTCCCAAACCCTCAATCTAGAGTACTTTTTATAAGGCCAGGCTAGTGTTTGTGATGTCCTAAAGGTGTTCCCTGGCACTGGATAGATTGATGCCAGGTGAAGAAATACATTCTAGATTATGTGTTCTCTCTCTCTCTCTTTTTAATATTTTACTATTTATTTATTTGACNTTCCCTGGCACTGGATAGATTGATGCCAGGTGAAGAAATACATTCTAGATTATGTGTTCTCTCTCTCTCTCTCTTTTTAATATTTTACTATTTATTTATTTGACAGAGAGAGAGAGACAGCCAGTGAGAGAAGGAACACACTCAGGGGGAGTGGGAGAGGAAGAAGCAGGCTACCAGTGGAGGAGCCTGATGTGGGGCTCGATCCCAGAACGCCGGGATCACGCCCTGAGCCGAAGGCAGACGCTTAACCGCTGTGCCACCCAGGCGCCCCAGATTATGTGTTCTCNCGATCCCAGAACGCCAGGATCACGCCCTGAGCCGAAGGCAGACACTTAACGACTGAGCCACCCAGGTGCCCCAGATTATGTGTTCTTTTTACCAGTGAACTTGATACAAAATAAACTCAAGAAAGCTTGTAAGGATGGATGAATAGCATTTTCCTTATACTACCCTTAGCATATTCTAATCATTGTGAGTTTTCTTTTCACATGAGTTGAATAAGAGGTCCCCCAGATTAAGCTCCGATGAGAATCTCGAATCCAGACCATTGGCACATTAAGGCTCTACACACTTGTTTAGATGGCAAAGCTAACATTTTCGGATAACGATTTGAAGTCTCCCCTATATAAAAGATCACACACAGCCTCTTAGAGATGGATACAGGTGCCTGCTTGTGGGCAAAGATTCCTGATAATAGCTACAACAGTAATACAAATATTAGTAACTTACATTTATTAAGTGCTTAGTCTGTGCTGAGCACTCTGCCAAACACTCATTTCCTTTCATCTTTATGGTAATATGATGCTTGCATACAATAATATGCCTATTATTATCATTATTTTACCAATGGGGAAACTGAGGCCTAGAAAGGCCAAGGCCTCAGAGCTGATAAGGAGCAACTTTTAATTTTCCTTGAAAGTTCATAGGAACTTGTGCCTATATATGTCAATATTTGCTTATATACCACATTATATAACACAATATATATAAAATAATTTTTCACTTTTATCATGTTGAACAGACATAATCACAGAGTTTATTCAAGCATATGAATTTACCTGTTCACCAACTTATACAATCTGTTGCTGCAATACATTCAGGAAAGATCCTTAACGAAACTCAATCCCACAAAAATTGATCAGTAGTTATGGGTCAGGGATTGGCAAACTTCTTCCGTAAAGTGCCAAATAGTAGATATTTTAGGCTTTGCAGGCCAGACTGACTCTATTTACTCAGCTCTGCCATTGTGTGTGCATGAAAGCAACTATAAATAATATGTCAACAAATGAGTGTGGCTGTGTTCTAATAAAACTTTATTTACAAAAAGGGGCAGGATGTGGCCCTTGAGTGTAGTTTGCCAACCCCTGACACAGAAGGGATTACTTGTGAATTACAAGTAAATGTGTGTGTATAATGTATAATGTGTGTGTATTTAATGTATAATGTGTCTGTGTGTGTATACATAGTAACAGTATACACACAGACACATTATACATTAAAACCATATACATGCAATATATAACTATTTCCTTTCTATTTCCTATAAAATTTATTTCTAATACTGGTACGATATTCAGCTGGTCTTCGNGTAACAGTATACACACAGACACATTATACATTAAAACCAGATACATGCAGTATATAACTATTTCCTTTCTATTTCCTATAAAATTTATTTCTAATACTGGTACGATATTCAGCTGGTCTTCGTAATAGGACTCTGATAATTACCTTCTATGAAAATTAATTATAACTATAAAATTCATAAACAAATGAGAATTCAATTAGATGTTATGTATTCATTGCTATATAGATTTTCATGCATATGATTCCTCAAGTTTCTTCCTCTACCACACACAACATTTTAATTCACACTGTCAATAAATTGAGTTGCATAAATTAGGTTGTTAAGGGTACAACGCTAACATTGTATTTATATTTGTGGGGGGTAATGATTCTTTGCCTGTTGATCTAAGTATACTTGTAAATGCTTTACGCAAAGAGTTAAAATGCTTTCTTGTTCTTGTTACTAATATAAGATAGATTTCTTTCCCCAAGAGTTAAAAGAAGGTTTCTCATCATTCCCGGTGTGCTTTTATATTCCATTCAGCTTGGGTAATTAAAGGACCAGATTCTTTCTATTAAGTTTCTGGCTTTCAGCACTGCCATTTTCCCTTTCTTGGCATTTTTAAAAGAAACCTAGAAGATGCTTAAAGAGAGGTAAAATTTTCCCTATTTTTCTTGGAATTAAACATATACATTTATTAGTTTCTAAAGATTATTTTACATTAACTGATTTCTACTAGTGCTCATTAAAAAAAACTCATGACATTAATATTAAAAACTGAAGCTTAAGGACTTAATATTTTATTGGAAAGGCAAGGAAATAAAAAATGCCCAGTTTTAGACTTCCTGGACATTTTCTGCTAGTTCTCATATGCCCATTTAATGACCTTGGGGAGGGGTACCCTGTGGCAGAGGGAAGGTAGGCTCAGCAGGAACCCTTTGGGGTCCCACCTCTCAGCTGAGCTGTGCGTGAGTCACACCCAAGCTCCTTATTTGCTACTTGAGATTAGTGATGCCTGGCATATGCTTATCACAAGGAAAAAAGCAAAACGGCACATGGTAGAGGATGGGTGCGGTCCCCCTCACTTCTCTTCCTTTTAAAGGTAGCGTTTTCTCAATTCCAGAAGTCACTTTTTCATTTTAAAACAAACCATTCTTTAAAAATGAGTGTGCCAGTAAAGAGAAGGCCACTCCAGAAGGAAAGCAAGGGGTCCATTCATGAGATGGCGCCCTCTGGAAGACACATTTGAGAACAAATTGCTTGATGGAGAGTGAGAATACCCCTTCCACCGACTTTCGTGAATCTTTTAGCTACAGCTCAAAATAGAATTAAATGTTAAAAGAGGGTCATTACCGATTATTTACAAGGTGATTGTAATGAGCTTGGATAAAAAAAAAACATTATATTTCAAAGCTTGAAACTCCTTTTTGTCAAGCAAAGAAAATGATTTCATCAAGCAGTATTTGAGATTATTCAGGTTAGATGTGAGCATGATGTCTAGAGGGACGTTGAAGACAAAGTCTTCTTGAATGCAGATTCTTGCGTGTATCTGTTGATGTATCAAGGAGGAGAAAAGGGAAGGTGTATGCATAAGACAGGAAAAGATCATTTTATCGAAAAAACTGGACATTGTATGTCCTCAACAAGGGAAACTTTCAAGAACATCAGCTGGCTGCTTCTCAGCTTTGCAGCAGAAATTGAAGTCAAAGAGGGGAACGTTTCATCTGCAGAGTTCCTAATTCACAAGAAAAGCAAGACTTTCTTTGTAAATTGATTTTTGAGTTTCTCATCGGAGGTGCGAAAGAAACCATGGTATTGTTTTCCTATTAAAATTTTTTGTTTGACTGTTTTTTTTTCCTTTACAGAGAATAAAATCCCTTAACTTTAACTCTGAGATTTTTTGATGCCAGAGAATGATTTCTTAGAAAAGGCAGTTGGGGATCCAGAAATGTCACACCATCCCTCTCTGCCAGGTGCAATTATTTTCCTCGGTGATTTCTCATCCTGGGTATCAGTTTATCTAATGTCAAGCCATCATGTCAGGACAGCCAGTAACAACTTTAGCTGGTGAAGCGACTTGGTAGATACCAACTCACCCTGGTCAATGTTCACTCAATTTCTCTCCTGGTGACTGAAATCAGGCTTCATGCTGATCACTCGGATGGTTCTTCCAGGAAAAGCTCTCCCAGAGTTTCCCTTGTCTTCGAGATGCAGGATGCCCACTCTGCAACTTTCCCAAGGAGTGTATCCTCCTATTGATCATGAGCTGAAAGGGAGAAAATTTCTGTGAGTCGATGTGTGCAAGTGTGTGTGTGTGTGTGTGAGATGGTGACAGAGAAAGAGCATGCNCTCCTATTGATCATGAGCTGAAAGGGAGAAAATTTCTGTGAGTCGATGTGTGCAAGTGTGTGTGTGTGTGTGAGATGGTGACAGAGAAAGAGCATGCTTTCTTGTTGAAATGAAACAGAATTTACGAGTAGGAGCAAACACTGTCTGCTCCTGCTTGGCACTGCGCATAAAAAGGAGGCCCGTGTCTCAGTTTTCTTAGGGACTCAGCTCAAATGAATTTCAGGTGTGTATGTGCCAAAGAAAAAGGATTTGAGAGCATGGGGAGAGTTGAAAGAACCATGCAGGCAAATTCATCAGCACGGCGGAGCGAGGAAAAATCCATATTGAAGCGCTGTCCCATTCCCTGTAGAACATGGGGTGTCCACAGGCTGAAAACCACTTCTCCAAAGAAGTGTTTGTTTGAATCTCCACAGCAATGCCAAGGTCTGAATGCAGGGTCTCGCTGCTCTGTAAAGAGGATGGTGTACCCCCAGGATAGGACCAAGGTACCAGGCGGGCAGGGAGGATGTGACGAAGGTTCTGGGTTACAATTACCTGGGTTTTCTCTTGGCCTCTGGAACTCTGGCTGGCATCCCTCATTGGCACCAAATTCACATTCTAATGCACCATTATTTGCTGCATGGATTAAGAGGCTTTTTTTTTTTTTTTCCTTGCNCCCTCATTGGCACCAAATTCACATTCTAATGCACCATTATTTGCTGCATGGATTAAGAGGCTTTTTTTTTTTCCTTGTTGGATCAAACCGCACTGTGAGTCTAAGGTTTTAACGTTAACCTTCTGTATTTTCAGTTTAATTAAGTCCATAGCCTAGGAAATGTTTTCCTGCCAACCCCTACAATAAGACTCTTGTCAGGCAGAGCTAATCTTCAGTGCTCTCTGGACTAGCCCATAATTACTTTTAAGAACAAAACTAGGATTATTGAAAGTTATCTATATTTGATCACATTTGGGGGGGTGCAAAGTATATACTCAGTTTCCAGGGTTCCTTTTTCATTGACTCTTCAGATTTGTGCCTGGAATTTGATGAAGACACCCCAAGCCATCAAGAGTCCCTCCCCCCAATTTGTTACCACTGAGATCTTGGCTCAAGCAGCAGTGAATTCCTAGGAGGCAGAGTTTTCATGGACACATTTTTAACACTTTTCATTACTAGCAGGAAAGAAAGAAAATTCCTCTCCAAAAGCAGACAATT
>NC_048235.1:37035226-37141651 GCF_002007445.2 Ailuropoda melanoleuca
ACTTTTTTTTCTTTCCCTGTGGCCTGGAGAGGATGCATTAATACTTCATGAGAACTTATTTATATTTATAAAGTTTCCAAAAAATAAAGCTTCAAAGCCAAAGATTTTGAATTCGGGGACTTACGTGTTACAACAACTGATGCCTAAAAGGCTGGCAAGTTAATTTTACTCCCTTCAGTGGAAAGTAGTTTTTCCTTAAAATCAACAAATTACTAATTGAACAGGTGACATTTTTTATGCTATTATTGCTGAGGTCTGATTAGAAGCTACATTTTTGAATACTTGGAACAGCTTACATAATATGTATCTTAGAGTCCCAAAATATTCTCTAATAAACAGTGCAACTGAGATCTGTGATTTACCTGCAAAAAAAAAAAAAATAAAGAGAAACATCTCTGAACTTGCCTAAGGTCACAGAATGAAATGGAGATAGAATCTGGAAATCCCACCTTGATCAAAGTCCAGTGAATCTCTAAAATCCACCTGGGTATCACACATTGTATATACTGTGAGGGTAGAAAAAGAAATTCAATAGTTCAACAAATATTTACTGAATGCCAATGTATGCCAGGCATTTTTCTTCTCGGCTGTCATAATGCAATCTCAGAGCCCTGCAGGTTGTCACTACTTTTATTTTTTTGAAGATTTATTTATTTGAGAGAGAGAGACAGAGAGAACAGGGGGTGGGGCAGAGGGAGAGAGAGACAAGCATACTCCCCTCTGAGCAGGGAGCCCAGAGCAGGGCTCCATCCCAGGACCCTAAGATCATGAGCTGAGCTGAAATCAAGAGTCAGATGCTTAACCAACTGAGCCACCCATGGGCCCCTCTCTCCATTTTTAAGTTGAGGAAAAGAAACTCTATTGGCGTTGGAATTCAGCAAATAGTCACTCTCTTCCTCCTCCCTGTGGATGAAGTATATTTTTCTACTCCACTGATATTGAGCTTGGCCATGTAACTTGATTTGGCCAAAAAGTGTTTAAGATATGATTCTAGCAAAGACATGAAATGTGTCTCTGCATTAGAGACAGCTCTCTTGTGCTTCTGCCATTGCTATGAAGCAATGTGATTTTGGCAATCTACTTGTCTTAGAAGAATGGGGGATATGTTGAGCAGGGCTACCCTAGTTGACTATCCCTTGAAACCTCAATAATGAGTCAACCCAGCCAACCTGCAGAAAACCTGAAGGTTGAGGCAGAGCCACCCCAGTTTATCCAAAGAAATGTGAGCATAATGATACATGTTTATTATTTGTTGCAGGCCATTGAATTTTGGGGGTGGTTTTTTATGCAGCAATAGCTGGCTGATACAATTTCTTTAGCCAAAATCAAAGTTAATATTCAGGGAAAGAAGTTTCTTGCTTTCATATTGCCTACAATCTTGTTAGGAAAAGAAGATAAACCCAGAGCCATAAACAATAATTGATAACTTAGATTGTATAATTTAGACCATATGATTTCATAAATTTCCACAAAGGAAAGATTAGTGAGAGTTGGAATGTAGACATAGCATTTACAATTGTGTGTTATAATTGTTACAATTGTAACACAACCTAACATCTCTGCTTGGGGCACTAGAATTGTTACTTTAACATCTATTAAACAGTTCTAGATTAGGGATGGGGAAATATATGGGAAAAGTGCCATCACTCCCAAATCTCGAACCAATGACTGGATTCCAAATAAATTATGATACTTAGGATAGTCTTTCCTGTAGTGCCTGGAAAAATCTCAAAATCCTTCTCAAAGCAGTTCTGTAGGGAATGACAGCCAACAGATCAGAGTTGGCATATGAGCTCGAATCTGTGTCTCCCTTCATCTTGGCAGAAAATCTATTGAGAGATATTAATTCCTTCCCTTTAAAAGCTAATACGCTAAAGAAACTTAGTAGCAAAACATTTTATGTTAGCCAGAAGTATGAAGAATCATTAGTTTTGCTGAAAAGAGGAATAATGTTCCTTTTATGAAAGAGCAAGCTGCTTCACCTGGACAGGTTTAATTAATTAATTAAATAATTAAGAACCTGTGCTCGCTAAACACTGAAGACAAAAAGGTAACTCACGATCGCTGCCTTTGAGATGCTTAGAGTCTAAAAGCAGTTGAATAAACCAAGCCAAACAACAACAACAAATGATGTGATTACAATAAGACAAGCAAACCCAGGGAAGCACTTGGCAGGGAAAACAAGGAGCAAGGCTTCTTTGAGCAGTTCTGGGCTTCATAGAATCCATAAGACATATAAGGCGACCTTCCTTGGCAGAAACAACGAAGCATCCTATACCTACAAGTCCGCAAAGGACAGGCTCAGCTGCCCCGCTCGTCTGTGGAGGTCAGAGGAAATAAGCCAGCCCTAGGAGCAGGGCTCCGAGAAATTCTCAGAAGCTGTTTGTGATGAACTGGAAAAGGCATCTAGCATTTTCAAACTAGTTAAAAATAATTCAAGAAATTCTGGCTTCTAAAGAAACTCGGCTCTCCTTTGAGGTTGCTGTATTTTCCTGCTGCCCTATTAAGTGGAGGCACTCATTCTCCCACCTAATGCTTATTTTAAGATCAGAGGTGTGGTCTGTCTGATCCTGGGTCATTATCACATCTTCCCAAACAGCTGCTCCTCTAGCTTCTTTCAAAAAGTCCTATTTCTTTGCGTCTCATGCAGGGCCTGTTCTATCTTCTCGGGCTACCCTGCATTGTTATCATCTGCTCTCTCATCCATTAAGCACTTAGCTCCTGCCTCAGTGTCTCCCTCCCCAGACCAAGTCTTGTCATCAGCCTGGGAAATGAAATGTCTAACATACTTTCAATTGCTAAGCTTCACATCAGAAGCATGCTTTCCTTCTCTGCTCTTTCATCCTGTTTTCTTCCTAGTCCTATTCTATGCTCTTTTTACAGTGTACCTTTTAACAGCAAGAACAACAATGATTTCACTTTTCCTGCTTAAAAGCCTTCTATAGTTTCCACTGCTCTTGGTATGTAACCCCAACTTCTTGAGTCGTCTCTCCACGATTTAGCTCCCACCTCTCTAGTAGACCATACACACTTACGTTAGCTGTTCTACCTGCACTTCACTGTATAGATATTCAAATGTGCTATACTTGCTCATCTCAGGGCATTTGAACATGTGCTTTTCTCTTCCCGGAGTTCTAATACCTCTTTCTTTGCCCAGTGCCTCGAGCCAGCTTCGACCTTCACATCACTGCCCTCAGAATGCCTGTACTAATCCACTAGATGAAGGAGATTGTCCTTTTAACGTTTCTAAATTCTTCCTTACGTACTCAATTTCATAGTATTTATCAGACTTTCCTATCATTAATTGCTTAATTGGGTCTCATTTCTACTAGACTGAAAGTTCACGCTGTAGTGATCACAGATGTCTCATTCATCCCTGTATCTTCAGTGCTTCGCATAATACCTGGAACACGATGAAACAAATGAATATTAATCAAATAAACAGTTAACACTCTTCCGGCCTTGGTTAGTTGCACCGTAACGGAGCCGGCGGCTCCATACCTTCTCGGCAGGTTGGGAGGAATCATTGTGAGTCATCAGATCTATGGGGAATGTCAGCAGGGAAGAAGTTAGGAGGATAATTTGAGGATAAATAGTTGAGGGACTTGAGTCCCACAGTAGCTGCCGGGGGCAATAAAGGCGATACCCCTCAGAGCACACCTTTTCTGAAGTGCTTTCGCCTGAGTGCCCTCTTCTCAATTTATTGTTGACTTCCTAGTGAGGTAAGTAAGGCTAGCTAGCATTTGCTTCTGCTAAAACGTCTCCAACTCCCTGGCATCCAGACACAGGGTATCATCTGCAATTACACTGGCAACTAAATGGCAACAATTGAGAGAAGATGTGAGTAAATAGAACAAAGAAACTCTGATCTTTACCGACACTGCATAGTCTAATGCACTTGAAATGAAAGCATTCATTACTATCAACCTCAAAAGCGATGGCAGACATTCATATTGAAAGGGGGAGGTTAGACTTTGATGGGCCACTAGCGTCACCCACAAACACCTTTGGGATAACAGACCACACAACATGATGACTAAAGCGGTGTCAATATGTGTATCTTCTTTCTTCAAGAGCTGGGGAACAAAGAACTTCCCATATTATTCCGGTTTCAAATGAGAGGTGTGGTATTTTGACATCTAGACGCATGCCTCGAGAAATGCTTGCAACATCTGATTTTTTTTTAATGAAGTCAATCCGGAAAAAAAAATTACATTCAACCATAATGACTCCATTAACTCTGTCTGTAGATAAATAGAAGAAAATGACCTTGAGGACAGAATGCACTGAAATCACATAACAAAAGGCATGATTTAAGCAGCTTTGTTGTAAGGAATGTTGTATTTTATATTAAAAAAGCAAATAGATATTTGGTCTATGAAATTTTTTTTCCCCATTGTCACATATTTGTCTCTAGTTACCAAGAGTGCAGAGAAAGAACTGGTAACAGAGGGATTGCATTGATAGGACAATTAAATAGAAGTCTTGGATGTTATCAGGATTAGTTTGCCATGAAGTGTATTCATGATTTGTGTAACTGCGGCTCCCACCAGGATTACAAACCCTACGTAGCATAGCTGGCCTCAGCAAAACTAAGGATCCCTTCAGCTATCTTTCAAACATTCATAGATAGATTTTTCTTTGTGTTTGGTGATGGATTTCCCACCCACACAATTATTAATAAAAAGACCAATGAATGACCCAAAACTGTATGTGTGAGAGACAGAAAGGGAGAGAGGGGGAGGAAGAGGGAGGGAGTAGGGGTGGAGAGCGCTGAGAGAGAGAGAGAGAGAGAGAGAGAGAGAGAGAGAGAGAGAGAGATTGTTCTGCCAAAGCTCTAACACCCTGATGCTCAGTGACTTTCCACAGTGGGTGTCCTTATCCCGTGGCCTTCCTGAATGAGCCCAATTCTGATAACATTTCTTTGAGGTTTCCCTTGACAAATCTCTTCCCTGTTGGTTTGTTCTCAATTCCAACCAGAAAAAAGATATGTCTTCTGAACCACACATCAGCCATCTATAATAAGGAAGTAGGTTTATTGCATGCCAACCTATCCCTAAAATGCGGTCCTGGAATCCCTTTTCTCATCAGTCATAGACTGGAGTGTTTATTATGAGCATATACTCCTAGGTCTTAGCCCAGACTTATGAAAGAATCCCTGGGGACGTATCCCAGGGATGTGTATTTTAGACAATCTCCCTGTGTGATTCTGCTGCTTGAGAGGGCTGTAATTTGATAATGAGAGTGTTGACATAGGTTGGGCCTTAGCTGAGGCTGGGTCTGTCACCTGGGGAAGAGCTAGATTAACTCATAAGTGAGGCTTAAATTAAAAATATAATAACAGTGGCTAACAACATTTATTGGGTATTTAACATATTCCAGACACTGCTAAATATACATTTTGTTTTCATTTATTCTTTACAACATGACTAATGAGATAGGTGTTATTATCATCCCCACTTGATAAATGAGAACACTTTTAGGGTTGAAGATGTTAAATAATTTGGGTAAAGTCATACAACTACTGAAAGCTAACTCCCAACACTTTTTTTTTTAATGTAACTGTTTCACTGTCCTCTCTCCCAGAAAGAAATAAGTAAAGATTTGGTGTCTTAGCTCCATTTCTTCTATCTCCATCTCAAAGTCCTGTGCAGACTAATAGGATTATATGATCCCAGTCCTTATTAAATTATATAGAAAAAACCCCACAAGATTGACACAGCCTCTCAAAAAGAATTGTAACCTACCAACTTTTCCAGATCTCCTCTTAACCTTAGGTCTGATTCTTAAATGGTCTAAAGAAAATACTATAGAACAAAATTTTCTTGTTTAAAAATATCTTCTTCTGTATCTGTAATGATATATTTCCCATTTTTTTTTCTTTTCAATAATTCCTTTCGGCAATCATTTATAGAAAGGGTGTATGTACCCATAGTGAAGGTACACCATGCACCAGGCACTATGGTGATGTTAAGAATAGTGAGGGTCAACAGTTTTAGTCTACATGCTCAAATAAATGAATACAAACACTTCCATATGATGCTAAGTACTAACAAGAGAATACATGCAAGGCTGAGTTAAAAAAAAAAAACAACAAAACCTTGGATTGGCCAATTTTATTTAAGATGATCAAGGAAGGCTTCTTTGAGGAGGTGGCATTTATGCTGAGACCTATAGAAAGGAGAACGAAAGGCAATCATCTCATAAAGGAAGAACAGAAAATTCAAAAGTTCTGAGGTGACAAAGAATTTGCATGCCAGAAGACTTTAAAAAGAGGTGGGGATATCATTTAGCAAGTAATGGGGATAGTGGTTTAGTTCTGAGACAATATCATACAGGAATGGATAGAGAAATTGGGTTTTCTTCTGAATTGAAAGAAAAGCCTCTGAGGGTTTTGGTGCAGGAGAGCAACATTATTTAATTTACTCCTGGAGAGGATCTCTTGCTAATATGTGGAGCAGAGATGGAAAGGAGTGATAATCACTGGAAGGCAGTCAGTGGTCTCTTGCAGTAGTTCAGATAAGAGATGATGATGGTCTGACTAACAGGATGATTTTAGAAACAGAGGAAGTGGATGACTCTGAAATATAATTTATACATGAAATGAACAGGAAATGAAAATGGATTGAATAGAGGGCAAAGGGAGAGAAAAGAATCAGGGATGACTCCTTAGTTCCTGAATGTAGCACCCTTGAAAATGCTTAGATGGAACATTTAAAAATAGAGGATATTTCTGGAGACAGGTAGGAAGGGTGCAAAAACAAGACTGATTATAATGAAATTTAATAAAATTTGAGCTGAATATGAGAAAACCAAGTGCAGATGGCCATTGGATAGGCGATCTTGAAACACAAAAGAGAATTCCATAATAGAAATATAAATTTGAGAATAATAATCAACATGAATATGTATTTTAGTCCATGGATGTGAATGAGGTCATCTGGACACAGAAGGATTTAGGACGGAACTCTGAGGGGCTCTAGGATTTAGAGGTCAGACTGAAGAAGCGAAGACATCAAAGAAATTTGAGAAAGAATGACCCTAGTGGTAAGAAAAAAAAAAAATAGAGGATGTTGTCATGGAAGCCAAGATAAGAGTGTGTTAGAAAAAAGAAAATGTAGTCAAATATATTGAATGCAGGTCAAGGAAAATCAAGACAAATAATTTGTATAGTCGATTTAGCACTATGGTTATCATCAATGACCTTGACAAAAGCAGTTTCAGTGAAGTGGGAGAGAGTAAGAACAGATTACAGAGGGCCAAAGAGTAATGGAAACAAAGCATGGTTTCAGAAGACTCTAGCATAATCCAATGCATGGAGTCCACAAATTTCAGTTCTATCAAATAGGGAATGTTGTTATTTCGCAAGCGAATGAGATGACCTGTGTAATTATCATGGTTGGTAGTTCCAATATAGCCGGTAGTTTCAATCGTCCAGCTATGTGTGTCCCATTTGTCCAAGTCCTGGCTGCAGATTGCTACCAGATAGCAGTTGTCCAGTTTTGTTCAAATATGGACAGGGGTGACTCTGAATCCTATGGCTGTCTGGGGCTCCCAGGAATCTGCAGTCCTTGTGCTGTCCCCTGATATCACACTAATTGAAATTGCACGGGAGAACACTGGGATTTGGTGCCCACTCTCCATCATCTTAATTCAAATCTTATGATTTCTCAGCCTGGGCTCTCCTCCCATTCTCCACTTCAAAGTAAAGAACTTCAACTCACCCCCTCTTGCAACTGTTGGTTGGTCAGAGAACATTAAGTTGCTAATTGCTCAAAATTTGGAGTCACTGAAAGTTTTTATTGTATAGAAAATTTTTTTGCTATGAATGGTGACAGCTAGAGTGGAGTCAAGAGAAGGTTTTTCACTTGTTTCTTTGTTTATTTTTTAATTATTATTATTTTAAGATGGAACTAGTATAGCATGTGAGATGCTGATGGAGATCATCCCCTAGATTTTCCTTCCATAGGGAGACAAAACTGCTGATAACAAGACAGGTAGCAAGGACTGACCCCACTTGTCAAGGTCACAGCCTACTTGTCTGGAGTTGGTGCAGAAAATCCGATCCTGAAAGCACAGGATGAGTTGGAGGTAAGCTTCCTGATCTTGGAAAATATGGGAGTCATGCAAGAGCAAGGGTTTAGGCTCATGTAAGAGGAAGATATCGCAGTTACTGGAACTGGGATGCAAAGCAGAGATTTGCTTTAAGAAACAAAGCTAAACTTCAGAGGCAACAGATCAGAGCCAAGCCAGCAAAAGGTTCCGTTTGATGTAAAACTTTTGGGGATATCAATCATGACTCCTGGTTAGGAGGCAACTTGAGAGATCTATGCTCCAAGGCAGGGCTAATTCAAGAGCTTGTGATTCAAGTATCAAAGAGGTGAGCAGTAGAGGGACACTGGGGCAAGGTCGCAATGAGTGTCATTAGATGTAAATCCTAAATTAATATCTCCACGTCTTTATGTGCCCTACCAACTATGTGCCTCCTACCTACTTAGTGAGATGTCCTTCCATCACATCCTATTCAATAGCTTAAAATTTAAACAATCATTTTCTAATTTGAAAAAAGAAAAAAGATTCATCTGTTTCTCTTTCTCTTAGTCATAAGGCTCAAAATATCACTTAAAAATGATCTATCAACCCTATTTTCCTTTCAGATGAACTTTCGATGAGGAAGTGGAAATTTTTCTAGGCAGAGGAGATAGTGTGTGCAAAAGCCTGTGATAGGATAAAGTGTAAAAACCATGATGAGTCAAAAGATAGTCAGTGACAGTGGATGGGAATGATGGTGAGACAAAGCAAAGAGCAAGAGTAAACTGGAGAAATCAATTAATGAAAAGCATTTCTGGCCATGAGGTGGCATTGGCTCTTATTCTAAGATCATGGAACCATTTTTCAAGTAATCTTCAACAAAGCAGGAAAGAATATCCAAAGGAAAAAAAGACAGTTTCTTCAACAAATGGTGTTGGGAAAATTGGGCAGCCACATGCCGAAGAATGCAACTGGACTACTTTCTTATACCATACACAAAAATAAATTCAAAATGTTTGAAAGACCTAAATATGAGACAGGAATCCGTCAAAATCCTAGAGGAGAACACAGGCAGCAACCTCTTTGACCTTAGCCACAACAACTTCCTGCTAGACACGTCTCTAAACTCAAGGAAAACAAAAACAAAAATAACTATTAGGACTTCATCAAGATAAAAAGCTTCTACATAGAAAGGAAACAATCAACAAAACTAAAAGGCAACCTATGGAATGGGAGAAGATATTTGCAAAAGACATATCAGATAAAGGGCTAGTGTCCAAGATCTATAAAGAACTTCTCAAACTCAACACTCAAGAACAAATAATCCAATCAAGAAATGGGCAGAAGACATGAACAGACACTTCTCCAAAGACATACAAATGGCCAACAGACACATGAAAAAATTCTCAACATCACTCAGCATTAGGGAAATACAAATCAAAATCACCTACCACCTCACACCAGTCAGAATGGCTAAAATGAACAACTCAGGAAACAACAGATGTTGGCAAGGATGTGGAGAAAGAGGAATGCTCTTACACTGTTGGTGGGAAATCAAACTGGTACAGCCACTCTGAAAAACAGTATGGAGTTCCCTCAGAAAGTTAAAAATCGAATTATCCTACGACCCAGCAATTGTAGTACTAGGTATTTATCCAAAGGATACAAGCATAGTGATTTGAAGGGGCACATGCACCCCAATGTTTATAGCAGTAATGTCCACAATAGCCAAACTATGGAAAGATCCCAGAGACAGATGAATGGATAAAGAAGATGTGATATAGATACATAGATAGATAGATAGATAGATAGATAGATAGACAGATAGATCTCCACACACAATGGAGTATTACTCAGCCATCAAAAGAATGAAATCTTGCCATTAGCAAGACATGGATGGAACTAGATTATGCTAAGCAATATAAGTCAGTCAGAGAAAGACAAATATATGATTTCACTCATAATTTAAGAAACAAAACAGATTAACATAGGGGAAGGGAAGGAAAAAATAAGAGGAAAACAGAGAGGGAGGCAAATCATAAGAGACTCTTAACTGTAGGGAACAAACTGAGGGTTGCTGGAGGGGAGATGGGCGGGGGGATGGGGTAATTAGGTGATGGGCATTAAGGAAGGCACTTGATATATGAGCACTGGGTATTATATGCAACTGATGAATCACTAAATTCTACCCCTGTAACTAATAATGCACTATACGTTAACTAAATTGAATGTAAATAAAACATTTTAAAAACTAGAAGGAAAAAAACAAGATCATGGAACAATTTTTAAGTGTATATGCCATGGAGAAGAGTGACAGAAATTGATTTTTGTTTTCAAAGGATTGTTCCAGCTTCCAAGTAGCAAACAGAGGAAGAGAATTTAGGTAAACGGTTAAAGAACAGTTGCATTAATTTAGGCCAGAGCAGATCGTGATGGGAAAGGAGGATTAAAGATTGAGATAGAGGTACGTAGGGGCATTTGTCATGTTTTTGGTGTGTAAATTAATAAACAGAAAATATTAAAAAAAGACTACCAGATTTCTGATTTGTACAGCTAGATGGTAGGTGCTGGCTGTCGCTGAAAGAGAAACATTCGGAAAGAAACCGTATAGGATAGTAGAGGAACTACACATATTTCATCTTGAACATACTGAATTTAAGGTGCCTCTGATACATCTGAGAGAGGACAAACAGGCAGCTGGACATATAACACAAGCGATAGCTAATACTTCTATAGCATTTAATGTGCACAATGTATTTTTCGACGGAGGTGAAATATATCAACTAAAATGGGTTTTGGAAATCTATAAAAAAGACTTTGCTAGATATATAAATTACTGAACTACCTGCATTTTGGTGGCAAATTTGGCTCTGATTTTGGATAAAATTCTCTAGGAAAAAAAAAAAGAAGACAGATTAAGAATGAGTCTTGAGGAACCCCAATATTTAATGCCTCATAGATGCATATAAACATCCTAGGAAATGGAAAAAGAGTTGCCAGAAATATAGAAGAAAAAACAGGATAGTGTTGGCTCACAAAGCTAAGGGAAAATCAGGTTTCAGGGAGGACAGAGTGGACATCAAAACCTAATGCTACCAGGAGGTCAAGTAAGATAAAAATTGAAAACTCTCTGGTGATCAAAGTGCCATGGCAGCCAATGGTGCCATTAGGAAGAGCTCTTTCAGTGGGATGATGGCCTGGAGGCCATTTTTTAGTGCGAGAGAAAGATAAGAAATAAGAGAATGTAAGAATAGACAGCTTCTTTTAGAAATTTGTCTCCAAACTGGAGGAGACAGGTTGAGGAGAAGAGAGAAAAAGTGATAGCTTATAGGGATGAGAATATGAGTGAGCATGCTTTCTTTTTTAAAAGAAGAAAGGCTTGAAAGCTTAAAACAACAGCAACAATAGTCATATCAACAAAAACACTGGAAAGAATCAGAGATTGAGAGGCTGAGTATATGATACAGAAGAAATAATTGGCAGTAACATTTTTCTTAAGAAGCTAATTGGAGGGATGAGTCTTATATAGAAGAGTGACAGATAAGGTAGGTTGATTTCTTTGATATCTTGAAAATTAAGAAGTTTTTGACTAATAAATTATATTTTATTGGTAAAATAGGGAGCTGATAAAAGTAAATGGACAATTTGAAGAGAGTAGAGAAGGACTGAAATAATCTTGGAGGGTGGTAGAGTTGACAGCAGAAATATGGTATGATGTTTCAGTAGTGTTGAAGGACCAGGTGGGGCTGTATCTTAAATTTGCAATGGAAGTCATCTTTTTGTGTTGTTTGCCTTTGGCAGTATGAGTTATCAGCTATTCAGTGATAGGCATGGAGAGAGTGTATAATTCGTACATTAGCTGTGATTAGCCTTTACCTGTGAGTAACCAAAACCAAAACAAAATATAACAAACCCACAAGAACAACAATAAGCAAGAGAGAAATTTTCTCTCTTTCAACATTCATTAAATTTAGGGATAGTCTATATAGGACAAATTATTGTGCTTGGGAATGTCCTATCTGATTCATCAGGTATGTGCAGTTTCCTTTCCCAGAATCACTGCATGAGACAAGATGATTGCTGCATTTTCAACCATAATGTCTACTTTTTAACAAGCTGGAAAGAGAAAAGAACAAGAGACCATGAACCCTTCCTTTAGAGACTCTCCCTGAGATTGCACACTGGTGTCACGTGGTCACCACTAGATGAAGGAGAGGTTGTGGGGTTTGATACTGATTCCAGAGGTCTATGTACTGAGACAGCATTCGATTTTCTGTTACCAAGGAAGAAGGCAAATATAGGTATTAGAGAGAAACTAGAAGTATTTTTTAGAATTAGAGTCATTCAGAAAGATAATTTCTCAAGGTGGGTGGTAGTGGTAGTTGCAAAAGCAGCCAGCTGGATGAATCAAAATATGGTGGCGAAAATGATGTTTAAATTGGAGTTTGGGAGGTGGAACCATTATGAATAATGAAATAGCCCAGGCATGGGGGAGAATTTCCTTGAAAATGAGGTGGGGAACTGAGAGGTATGTTTGGATGAGTCAGGGAAATGGATGCTAATGTTGTTTCCAATGAGAGCAGCACTTGGAGTGGGGAGGAAGCTTGTCCCAGGTAGCGAAGTCTTTGATGAATGGGAAGGAGTTATGCTGGCATGATAAATGATAATAGTAGAGAGCAGAAGGGAATGATATAGCTGAATGTCATGAGCCTTGAAGGGATAGGCTTTTAAAATTATATGGGCACGATAATGATCTGAAAGCAGCAATGGGTAGGAAGGATGCCTCAAGATCCACTATAACTTGAAGATGTGAGATTTGAGAAAATGAACCGCCACCACCTCAAAGGGAATAAAGGAAGTAGTGCCTTCAAAAGATGCGCAGATACCAGGTAAGGTAAAGGGAAAAGAAAGAGTGCGAAAAGCTTGTTGGTCCGTGAGCTCAAGTTTCACAAAGGGAGGGTTTGGGAGGTTTGGGGAAAGGTGGAGGATGGGATGGGGGAGGGCTTTAGAGGAATATGGTGATGGTCATTGGGGAGAGGACTAATGGGAATATCTTGTAAAAATAGGGAGGAAAGGAAGGTGAATGTTATTTCTATAGTACTTAGAAATGAATGGGCACTGGGCTTAGTGGCCAGTGAACTTCTCACTCTGGTGAGGTGATGGCAGACCCAAAAGTCAGAGACTCCGTATGCTGCATAACTGAATGAGGGTAAATCAAAAACTGAAGTCTCACTAGTTGCTTGGTTAGAGTGATGGTGGTTCCAGAAACTTGGAGGCATCACTCACTACTGGTTTACTGATATTAGACCTAGTGAAACAACTCCTCACAAAAAAACTTATTTTAAAAATAAATTAAATTTCAAAGATTTTGTCTTATTACTAAAGTAATGCATAGTTATTGCATAAAATATAGAAAAGATCAAGAAGAAAAAGCCACTGTATTTTCATCTTTCTGAGCAAATCCCTTTGAATTTAAAAGGCAAATGCTATTTTAAAAAATATTTATTTATTTATTTATTTATTTGAGAAAGAGCAAGAGTGGGGGAGGTGCAGAGGGAGAGCGCGAGAGAGAATCTCAAGCAGGCTCCATGGCTAGTGTGGAGCCCGATGCGGGGCTAAATCCAATGACTCTGAGATCGTGACCAGAGCTGAAATCAAGAGTCTGACGCTTAACTGACTGAACCACCCAGGTGCCCCAAGGCAAATGCTTTATATTACAAATGTAATATATGCTAAAATTAATACTTTTGTATAAAAGTAGTTAGATTTGTTCAAAGGTTTTTACCTTTTACATTATTTTTGGATCTCTTGTACGGTCTGTGTATACTGCACGTTAACACCTCAGTCACTGGACTCCAAACAGAAACATTCTACTATTCGAAATGATTACTAGGATGTAGAGTTGGCATTTTTGTGGTTGTTCATCACAGCCATGATTTATTTAATACAGAACTAATGGTGAGGAACGTAACCTCGAATGGTTCCATTTTCTTTACAGTGACTGAGTCTATGATGTGGCTTCATGGAGTCATAAAAGGACAAAACTAAAGTTCAAGTTAGGAACCATTGCCTATACCTCTCTCGCCTGACAGATAAGGAACCAGAGTCTTAGAGAGGAGCATGTCTTGTCCTCCGTCGCTGAGCTAGTCTGTGCGAAAAATAAACATGGAGTACAGGTATCCTGTCGACAAAGACAATGCCCTTGTTCCCTGGTCCCTCACTGCCACAGCACGTCCCACTACCCACGGAATACATACTGCTGTGAGGCTCATTTCAGGAACAGAGCCAGTAGCAACCCTCTGTCGTACTTTGTGATGTCTGTTGTCTCCATCTAACCATCCACATGGACAGTACTGTCCTTCCTCTCTTGCTTCATCTGCTGTGTGAGTTGTTATGGGCAGAACTGATCTGGTCTACCCTTGTATTTCCTCAGCACCAATACACTGTCACAGACACGGTGGACCTTCAATAATGTTTGCTGAGTGAACATATAACCTAATAAATCCACTCCCTTTCTCCAGTTAGGGTGACATTGGAATCTTAAGGAAAACAAGGTATATTACTTGACTTGGTGGATGGGCGTTCTCAGTGAGGAGGCGTGCTGCTTAACCAAGGCACAGAATGGCCACCCTCCATGGTGTCATTGCCAAGAAGGAGGTTGTTGGGAGGATATGTGTTGAGGAGGAGGCTGCCCTGTGAGGCTGAGGCCAGTTTAGGGAGGACTCATCTCATTTACACAGAGATGGGAACACTCGAGTTAGTTTGACATATCTTTGAATGTTTTTATTATCTCTGTGAACCAAAGTTCTGAAGTGTATCAGGACTCGAAGCCAGCCTTCCGCTATGAATAATGAACTTAAATGAGGCCTTTTGTGTTGATTATCTGATGATTCATTCTAATATAGCAGTCACTTCAGACTGTGCTGAGAAAAAAAAATACAGGATGTGTTCAGGTGGCATTTTTGATTCATGGCCTTTCTTTTATGATTTATTATTCTGAGATATTCAATTTGAAAAGCAAATAGTTTGATACTAAGTGATATATTATTTTTCTTTAGTGTGAAGAAAGCCATGTTGACAAGCCTGGAAGAGAAGCAAACAGTGAGGGGGAGAGCTTTCTTCCCTCACGGTCCATCAGGAAGTGGCATCGACTCTAAACACCAGAGACTTTTTGGATAAAAGAATCATTTGTTGAAGCCTTTTGTTCCTTGAATAAACAATTTTGAATGCCAGCCTAACTAAAGTCAAGCCCTTTACTAAGCCCAGTGCAAGAATTGCAAATTAGAGAACGGTCATTTGGCTCAGAGCAGAGATAGAGCACATTACAGGAAACCATATGAAAAGGCCCCATAACAATTACATACTGAAGTCAAGTAATAATATGCATGGGGGGGCGGGGAAAGAACCAGAAAGTGATCATAGAGGGATACAATTTATCAGAGAAGCTTCAGAGGAGAGCAATAGGGCATTGGACTTCAACTGGATCAAGACCTTTGCAGAAAGCTGGACCGTGGGAGATCAGGTGTGAAGATATGATTGGAGAATGTTTGGTGTACCGAGGTTACTTTTAGAATTCTAAAGAGAAAAGAGGGAAAGAGAAGAGTAAAGAAGAGAATTATACAATTGTATTGAGAGATGTTTTAAAAGATCTAAATAGATGAAAATATATATTATTATCATGGAGAAGAATATTGTGATAATATAAATTCTAACCAAGTTTACCTATATATTTAGTCCAATTCCAAATAGTTCCCAAAATTATTTTATGGACTTGATATGGACAAGATAAGATGATTGTAAAATTTATTTGGAAGAGCCAAGGGTCAAGAGGAGCCAAAAACTTTTGAGGAAGTGGGGAGGGTTCCTGCCTTACCAGGT
This sequence comes from Ailuropoda melanoleuca, assembly GCF_002007445.2. NCBI lineage: Eukaryota > Metazoa > Chordata > Mammalia > Carnivora > Ursidae > Ailuropoda > Ailuropoda melanoleuca. The sequence goes on from NC_048235.1 coordinate 37,051,136, forward strand.
ACCAGGACTTCTTATAAAACGCTCATAATGAAGAAAGGCTGTGAATCCAGGGATAAACAATTGAGCAGAGGAATAGAATAGAGGAGCACACATCCCAACCACCTCTTTCAGTGTCCATGTCAGACATCGACTATAAGGTTGACTTAGGACAAAACTCTGATTTCAAATAGCAACTTAAAAAAAACCAAAGTGGTGAGAGTTTCGCCAGGTAACGCGGATCTCCTGCATCATGAGTTCTGCTCTCTGGTGAATGCCTTGGATAGAGATGCCATTCATCTCGCACACCTTTTTTCTAAACATAAATTTTTAATTTTTAAAATGCAAAAATGAGTTTTACTATCTTCTCATTTGATTTTAAAGATATCATTTTAAATTTAGAGGAAGTTGTGAACGGCCTTACAGGGACATCTGTAAATGTCACCTGCCTGGTGAAGCTGCCCCTTGGCTCCCTGAGACAAAAATAAACTCCCGTGTCCTCTGTGTCCCCCAGCTACCTACACAAGTACTCATTATAATGTATTCTTTTTTTTTTTTAATTCTTCCAGAGAGTGAGCTCATCAAGGGAAGAGGCACTGTCTTTTCATTTTTTTTTTAAAGATTTTATTTATTTATTTGACAGAGACAGAGACAGCCAGCGAGAGAAGGAACACAAGCAGGGGGAGTGGGAGAGGAAGAAGCAGGCTCATAGCGGAGGAGCCTGATGTGAGGCTCGATCCCATAACGCCGGAATCATGCCCTGAGCCGAAGGCAGACGCTTAACCGCTGTGCCACCCAGGCGCCCCTGTCTTTTCATTTTTGNAGAGACAGAGACAGCCAGCGAGAGAAGGAACACAAGCAGGGGGAGTGGGAGAGGAAGAAGCAGGCTCATAGCAGAGGAGCCTGATGTGGGGCTCGATCCCATAACATCGGAATCACGCCCTGAGCCGAAGGCAGATGCTTAACCGCTGTGCCACCCAGGCGCCCCTGTCTTTTCATTTTTGTGTCACTGGGGCTAGAGAGACTATTTGGCTTATGGTACCTATTCAATAATTATTTACTGAATGAATGAAAGCATGGATGGATCTCTCTGAGGTGTTTTAGATGAAGTGCTTTCTGAATGCAGGGACAGGGCCTGGAACACGACTGAGGGTTTCTTTTCCAACAAGGTTTTATAATTTAGTGATGAGATGAGAGTGGAGGATGTTAAAGATCATACAAGTAAAACAAATAAAAATTCAATTCATCCAGAAAACAATTCCCTTTCAAATGGAGGCATTTTAAAGGTGCATCATTTATTCTCAGCACTGAACTTGTAATTTCAGGACAGCAAGGAAAAAGTTATATTTTATGTCGCTACCTCAGCACAAAACTCATTAATTATATTCGTGTGAGCAGGAATAAAAGGTATCTTGAAAATTCCAGACAAAGTGATTTCTCAATGACAAGATGTGAACCAATTAAAATCAGATACTGGAAAGAAAAGTTTGGCAACTGTTTTCCAATAGACATTTTTGAGAGGGCTTTAGGAAAACAATGCATGCACATTTGTTCCAACCTAAATAAGATGAGGGGAAGTGGAGACCTAAGAAGAATGTTGTATGAACCAATTCATGAATAGCCCAGTGCATTGGTTTGGGATACACTTGTGAATTTCCAGAAAGGACTTCACCCCTCTTCATATAATGAATCACCAGTTTATTTGTTTGTCCATATATGCTCCTCTCTACCCCACTATGTGTTTTTATTAAGGGAATGTGGTAAAAGCATTCAGCATGTTATCTGATTTTAGGCTCTATTTTTCCTCCCTAGAAACTTCTATCAGCCAAGACTGCACTCTTTGCCAAGTTAGTAGCTGATTTTTATAATTCAAAGATATAAATTCTAGATATACCTTCCCAGTCATTAATTTAGATAACCGGAATTATTGGGTATTAATTCCATTATAAAGATATTTTAAAATGGTACTATTCATTTGACATGTTCTGCTTTTCAATTAGCTAAAACAAGTCTATTATCAGAACATAGTGTTTCATGACCCTTCCGGATATCATAGACTTCAAAATCTAAGGTAGCATTGTGGAGGGGAAATGATCACAAACTTCAGAGCCTGACTGCCTGGGTTTGACTTCTGGCTGTGTGAGCTTGGGCCCATGACTTAGCCCCTCTGTGCCTCTATTTCTTCATCTATAAAACAGTAATGACGATCATTAAAAAGTACCTACTTATAAAGTTGTAAGTTTGCAAGCTGTAAGGGTTTGAACAATTTATTCTATGTTAAAACATTTAGAATAGGGCCTGGCACATAGAAAACTTTGTAAGAATTTCTTTATTGTTGTTTTCATTGTTATTATTATAGGCTTCTGAAACATAACATCTTTCAAACCTACTCACTATTTAAAAGATGTCCAGATAGGGAAAGTAGAGAACAATGGTGGAATCAAATGCGATTGACCCATTGCAATGTATTTATTTGAAAACAAAGCAAATGTTGCGTAAGGGTCACAGAAGCACCTGTTAGAAAGGCATAGAGGGGACAAGGGATAGAAAACCACCGCTTACTACGTTTTCAGACTGTTACTGTTAACACGATACAGGACACTTTACATGTTCTTCTTTCACAGGTCGACCTACAGCAGAGGTCAGCAAACTTTTTCCATAAAAGTCAAGAGATTTCATAAGTTTGGCTTTATTGGCTCTACAGTCTCTGTTGCAACCGCTCATCTGGAAATGTAACATGAAAGCAGCCACAAACTACATGTAAACAGATAAGCATGGCTGTCTGTGATCCAATAAAACTTTATTTACAAAACATAAGCCTGGGCTGGATTTGGTTCATGGGCTACGGTTTGATGACACCTGATTCAAAGCATCATGGATACTGACTCTAGTTTTCATCTATTATGTTGACTATTTTTTTTATGATTTCGTGCAGAGTAAATGGACCCTGATATCAGTCTTCACTTTTTCTCCCTAATCTTTTAGTTTCCTGGTTCTTATCCAGGATCAGTTAATTGAGGAATCCAACTATGGGTTTGGATTTTTGTTGGCTCCCTTTGTTTACCTCTCCAGATCCACTCTCCACATGTCTATATTCTTTTTAAAAAATATTTATTTATTTATTTATTTATTTATTTATTTATTTATTTATTTATTTTAGGGAGAGACAGAATGAGCAGGAGGGACAGAGGGGGAGAGAGAGAGAATCTCAAGCAGACTTCGCACTGAGTGCAGAGCCTGACGTGGGGCGGGATCCTACCACCCTGAGATCACAAACTGAGCGGAAACTTGTCAAAGGCCTAACTGACTGTGCCACCCAGGCACCCTGACACTTCTAAATTCTTGTTGGGTTGGCACGATGGTAGTGGAAGGGAAGGAAACTGGGACTCGCTGAGTGGATTCCCATGTCTTCTGGCTTTCAGCGGGTTCAGCCAACAGGGATCCCATTTAGAGATCAAAGGAGGGAGGAAGGTGGGGTCAGGGGTACTTCTCTTAACCTCCTTCCTACAATTACCAGAAAGTGGCTGTGTTCTTCCACATAAATACTTTTCCTCTCAAGGAGGGCAATACCACCACAACACTCTTTGGTTTCAGGAACTACTTGTTCACCTTATATCTTTGAGCTTCTTAGAGATAAGGCCTGGATTACTAAATTCTGCCTTGTGATTTTCGCTACCTCTATACCCTTGGAAGTAGTGCCTTTGAGAAACACTTCTCCCTTAATTATCTTAATTCGAGTGTGCTGTCAGTTTCCTGTGGGGACGTTGGCTGACAAATACTCTGTCTTCCAGAACCAATCCCATAGGAGCAGTCTCAGCTCCAACATGTCACATGGGGCTTAACATTTAATTTTTACTGATCACCTCATCATCATGTTATTGATCTTCAATTTGGGATTGGAGTTTACTCAAAAAGGGTAGTCAGTGTTGACTGTTCAAGTCTGTGAGTCACATGGCATGCTGGCAAAGATTTTTTCAAGGAAAATATTCTCTTAGCAAGGAAAGGGAGTTAACAGAAAGCTGGGATAAATGTAGAGAAATTAGGGCAGTGATGAAGTCCTTTGGAAATAACAACTGGTAATCTAAGGCCCAACTCAGAAGGATCAACTTCAGTTTCAGGCCAGGCTCCCATACGGAAAGGAATTTGATCAGGTGAGCCGAGCGAAGAGCACAGCTTTGGTACTGAAACAGAGGTCCTGGGATTTTAGCCCAATGGCAGGTGTCTGTTGTAGCTGGGTGTGTGTGTGTGTGTGTGTGTGTGTGTGTGTGTGTGTTTAGTTAGAGTCTCTCTCTCTTTTAAGATTTTATTTATTTATTTGACAGAGAGAGAGAGAGAAAGCACAAGCAGGGGGAGTAGCAGAGGGAGAGGGAGAAGCAGACTTCCCACTGAGAAAGGAGCCTGACCTGGGGCTCGATCCCAAGACCCTGGGATCATGACCTGAACTAAAGGCAACTGCTCAATTGACTGAGCCACCCAGGCGCTCCCAGGTCTGTGCTTCTGCCCTGCCTTGGAGTTGATAATAAAGTAGACAAATGTGGAACTGTCTTTGTGACATTCCTTCAGTCCATTGGAAGGATTCTAGACCAGTATGTAGTATCCACCAGATACAGTATGGACCCTCTCTAGTTCCCTACATCACTGTGTTAAGTTTAAATTCTTCACATCCTTGACTACTGATTGGGGTCCTATCATATTCTAATATCTAAGAAGTAAGATGCAAGAATGTCTGTTCTGCAACTTCTTTGTTGCTATGCCCTTTCATTCTTATCGGATCTCCTGCAATAAACCCATTGTCTTGGACTCCACAGTTGTTCTTGCCTACACCAATTTCTACCACTAGGTCAGCTGCCTTAGGCCCACATCCTAAAATGCAGAAGGAGCTCTGACCAGCTCCTATCATCTCGATGAACTATATGCTGCCCATCCTAAATGTGTTCCCACTCGAAATGCCTTCTATCTTGAAGTTGATCTATCTGAACATGCACTGTGCTTCTTCACCTTGAAAAATCCATACGTTTAGACACACGCACACACACAATGCAAAATGCCTTTTGATTTCTAACTGCATTTGGTTAAAAGCAAAAAAACGAAAGTGTGAAGTAGTGAGAAATCAGAAAAGCATCTACCGAGAGTCAGGAGGCAGCAGCAGCCATGGTTCAATCTCTACAAGGAAAAAAGCCAGGCCCTAAGTGATCTATGAAGAGTGAGAAAAGTACAAACTAATGGGTGGCTGGTTAAATTCATCTTCAATAATTCATTGAGAAATGAGTAGCAGAATAAAGCCAGAGAAATCTGAAAATGTCAAGAAGAGAGACCTATTAAATGACTTTCCAACTGTTACCCAAGGTCAGGAGAAACATTAGCTTGAAACCCTGCAAGTCCTGGCTCCCTGGTTTCAATTTTAACAACCAGATGATAGGCCTTGTTCTTCAAGGTGTAGTCTCCATTTTTAGAGGAACGAAAAGGAAACAGACCCAGAGATAAACAAATTTAATCCAGATTACTCTGGCCTTATCTGTTAAAAGGCATTAGTCTAGTAGAAGTGGCAGTGGGTGTGAATTATTCAGTGCCCATATCTTTCCCAACTTTAAGGATTTTTTTTTAAAGCTAGGTATCAAGACCATTAATAATTGATAAAGCATTTGTAAACCCTTAGCAAATGAACAGTCAAGGGACACATTAATAAAACATCTTTAAAAATCTCTGTCTTGTGGCTGATTCTCATCACGTTGTCCCAAAGCAGAGAAAACGGGGCCACTCAAAGCAGGGTACAGCATGTCTGCTGACAAGGTGAGACAGAGGCCAGAGGGCAATGCCTTTTAGGAAACCAGGACCATCTTCTACAGTTATCCACATCCCTCCAGCTGATTCAGAGAACAGAACCATTCCCCAAATAAATAAGTTCTTGGCCAAAATTTTTCTGCTGGGTCACTAAATACACATTTATAAATAGACCTTTTGACATTTCTATTTGCAAAGCAAACATTCAAGATCCTGGGGGAATCTGAGGGTTAAGCATTTAGGAAGGGCCAATGAAAATCTTGACCTTGAGGTCATTGTTCACATTCAGCTCAGGCTAACGGAGCCGTCAGGGTCGCTGAATGCCATAGCTCTAAGGCAGTTAAGTGGTTTGGCTCATCTTATTCCTACTGGATAATGCAAAAGAAATAAAAAATGTATTTTACTGACATGGCATCTTTCTTTTTAGGAATGAAGAGTAGTGCAACCCAAGAAAAACTAACTATTAGCATAACCACCTGTCACCGCCCTTGGGCTGAGAACAGATTGTCAAAAATCTCAATGTAAATAAGATCAATGGACAAGGGTCAGGATTCCTGAGCAGGAGGGCAAGTGCCACCATCCCATAGAGAAAACTCCCCACCAGCTGTGATTTAAGCTCACTCGGTGAGGATTTATTCCTCAGATAATTTCCCCCATCAAGTTTCTGAGTGGTCATTTTAGGGGTGGTGAACGGTGCTGTCATTAGTAGCACCCTCAAACATTAATTGAACACCACCTATGCATGACTTCATAGGCACTGAGAGTATAATGAAATCCTAGGACCCAGTCTGTGCTTTCTCGAATATTTCACTCTATTTGTGGTGGCAAAGTTCGTAGAGAAGTGATTTTCTGAGGTGGCACACAATTTCAAGGTTATCATCTTCATTGCATTGTTTTAATCACCCATGTATTTGTTCTACAAAGCTCAGTGCCAGATGCTATTGTCCCCTCTAGCCCAGGCCCCATCTACTCTCACCTGGACTGGGACCTCATCCTCATACCTGGTGTTCCTCTTGTCCTAGCTCACTTACGATTCTGTTCTACCCTAGCCATCTTTCACGATGAAAATCAGGCTGTGTCTCCCTTCTGCTTAAGATCTTCCTTCTCACAGCCTGCAGATTGCTTCTTCTGCTCCCTGGTGCCCATTCTCCAGTGAAGCTTAGCCACACACACCGGCGTTGGTTGTTGTTCGAGTGCATTCCCAGCTCATGACCAGCTAAGCGGCTTGCTCTTTCTGTTTCTTTTCCCTAAAAACACCTGATCCCAGATATTGACATTCTCTGTCATTTCTCTTCATTCAGGCCTCAGCTTGAACTTCAGATTGGCCTTCCCTGACTCTTCCCCCTACTGATACCTGCATTCTCTCACGTAAAACCCCTCCCCCTCAGGTCAATCTCTACCTTATCACTGTTTTATTTTATTTTTTTCAGAAATCATTGCTGTGTGCTAATATGTTTATTTGATTCTTTATTTTTTCTATCTTTCTCACCCCCACTTCCAATTAGAGATAACTCCCAAGAGATCAGGACCTCGTTGAATGGACGTTGGATTTATACGTTGGTGCACTTAAGACGGAGCTCCTCCTCTTAAGAAATATATGTACCAAAGAAAATAGGGAACAGACTAAAATAGCTTTGTCAAAGGCAGTGTATGGTAAGTATTATAGGTGAGGTCAAGCCAGAGATTATTGGAGTTCAAAGAAAGATGACTTGAAGCTAGAATGAGCAGGGAAAACTTTATGATATAGGTGATCTTTTGGGTAATTGATGAAGGGTCCGAGATCTGGGGTGATTTTAGAGGACTATACTCCTCAGGATAAAGCATAGGCAAGTATTTTTCAAGACATGTATGATGAACCCCAAAATGCCATTGCATGACTGAGGGACGGGATACCAAACAAGGCAGCCATGGATTTCATGATTTCTGAGGATTTTATTGTTTCTTTCATGATGTGGAAAAAAATCATTTTCATTATTCAAATGAAGAAATACAAGGCACCTTGTCTTGGGGATTGTGAAACAGGAAATAAATAACTTATTTTGAGAAATCATGTCCTTCTGTAAAAGGAATAAGAGCGTATGCACGTGGCTTATGCATATCTTCTGGCTATTGTAATAAACCATGATTTAACTCTCCAGGGACAAGAGATCATCTCTTCAATACCGTTAGGGATTATTTCAAAGAATCTTACATTGGATACTTTTTCCTCTCATCTGTCTTCACCCCAGTGACAACATATGTACTCTTTTTTAAGTAAATATACTAACTAGAATAAGGAAATAATATTTGTGATTATAGATACTAAAAAGCCTGGAAATTATTCTTTGTTGCACATAAAGGTAAGAAAAAAAAAGTGCTCTCCTCCCAGATGGTGTTTAAGTGCTGCCAGTCTCCCAGTCACTCACTCCCTGTCCCTCACCCAGATATTTGCTCTTGTAGTTATCTTGTTCTTGTAGCAACACAACTCTCTCCAACAGCGTCCTATATCCTTGCAGGCAATGGGCTGTGTCCATCCCTATCAGCACAAATGACGCAATGAAAAAGATCCAGAGGTAGCAGCATCTTTGTGCAGAGCCAAGGAAAGAGGTTTTGGCGATGACACAGTTCTAATTAGCTATGAGCGCTGTCAGATAAATCACCCAGTTAGACCCCTACTGCCACCTTGCTGCCATGCTCCTGTGGCCTGATCTTTTCAAAGCAAAGTCCACCCAGATGTTAAAATAAATAAGGAGGCCAATACTGCCTTTCAGTCACCTAGTAGAAGAGGAAGTTGAGAACATAAACACTCACACAGACACAGACACACACACCCACCCCAGAACCAGTGGTATTGAAGATTTCATCAGCTGTCTGACAAGAGGATATTTAATTAACTCTTGTACCTGTCTCTCCCTGCATGAGACAAACAAATCAAGGAGCTCTGGAAGAATAATTAACTCAAGATGTAAAAGCAGCATCAGATTAAAAAAAAAAAAAAAACCAAAAAAATTTCAAAAAACAAGAAAATAAAATGACAGGCAGAAGCAGTAGGAATCTGGAGTGTTTAATTATCATGGATTAGGAGCCCCAGGCCCCTTGCTAAGAGCTTTGCCACCAAGCACTCTTCTGAGATTGGGGCCCAGTTGGTCCTGATCCACCAAAATATATAATAAACTTCAGAGCTCTAACACAGGGCCGCATCAGAAGGCAACAAGCGTACCTTTGAGAAATGCTTTGGAGCACAATTGTAGGCTGACTATCTCACCTTTGAAAGCGTGTATATTGGGAGTTATTTTCCCAGTGGTGTGGGCGGGTTTGCACCTTTCTCACTACTCCTTGATGCATGCAGAGGGGCCCTAGCCTCTTCTCCCATCTTTAACCAGTCTGCACGTGGGGACAGAAGTAACTTATCTGAGTGATGAATTTGGAAAATGTCCCTGAGTGTGCCCAGTTCTAGCCTCCTGCTTTCCACTTTTAGACTGAACCCGTCAGCAGGAAGCTTCTATTTTCCACTAGACAGATGTCCACAAGGGAAGTTGTTTGTTTGTTTATTTTTTCCCCTCCTGTGATGGGAACAAGACATTAACAAAATCATTGTATCACAGATATTAAATCACATTCTCCAAATTGGATTTTTTTGCTTGCTTTGCTTTCTGTTTTTGTTTTGTTTTTTTAGTATTAAAGCTGTCTTTTTGTTCTCTCTGATGTCTACGTCTTTCTTTCAATTATTTTAGCATTTGGACAAGGAGGATGAATATATTTATTTAGTACCTCAAACACCTCTTTCCCTACCGGGAGGAATGCTTAGATACCATAATGATAATTTCAACAATTTTCTGTTTTCCTTTGTTACATTAATGGACTCTTAATATCTTTTTGACTTAAGGCAAACCAGGATAAAGTTAAAAGGAACAGCCACACAGCCAGAAATTATTCTTTTTAGTATGCATCAATTCAAAGTCATAAAAATTGGAGAAGTGTCTTAGGGGAGAATTCTCAAATGGAGGGATGTGGGTCAGGAAGCCCTAGATGCATTTACGAGAAATGTCAGACAGAGAACAAGTTATGTAGCTTCCATTTCTTGTATCTCCATCAATAACAGTTTGGAGATTTTTTTTTTTTTTCAAAAAATGAGCACACTTGCCAGGACTTCTGTAATGAGAGTCATTTGCTTCTCTTGTGATAACTCTTAATAAAAGTTTCTTCCCCATTCCCTGCAAGGGGCTCCATTGATGGTGGCCTAAGACTTCCGACTCTGCTCTTCCTCTCCCCAAACACTCTGGTTCAACTGGCCTTGCTGCAGTTGAGTCATGTTTAGCCCTTCTTGTACTCCTCAATAGACTCGGTACTTTGAATTGTCTCTTGATTTTTAATCTTTCTCAATCTGCGACATTTCTTTTTTTCCTCTTTATGCACCTGACGTGCATAGCCAGTAATAACCACCTCTGAGAATGTAGATCAGGTGAGAGTTTAGGCCCTCTGCACGCTTGGAAGTTTGGGTGACGAACTTTTACTACGTACCAGAAACTTTAAAAATATTGTAATATGTCCAACAATACAAAAAGAAATATGTACAAGGTTATTCTTTGTGAATGTGAAATATTGGAAATGTCCCAAATGCTCATGCATATGAGAGGGATTGAATAAACTATGGTAAATCTTCCAATAGAGAACTATATAGCTATCAAAAAGAATGAGAAAAATCTCTGCAAAGTGATATAAAGGAATGTCTTGAATAGATTAAGTGAGAAAAAAAGCACATATGAATATCTATAGTTTGCTACTTTTATGTAAGAAAAAAAGGGTATAAGAAAATATATACGCATCTGATCATTTGTGCAAAAATAAATATAGAAAGGATAAACCAGAAACTAGTAAGATTGGTTACCTAAAGGGGGAGAGTGGGATTGGGGTAAAAAGAACGGGGATTAGAATGGAACAAAAGGATGAGCTAGAGTCACACTCCTCTGAGTATAGCTCTTGTTATAGTTCTGACCTTTTGAACATACCTAAAAATGACAGCAAGCAAGCAAACAAGCAAGAAAGAAAGGAAGAAAGAAAGAAATTGACCAGATTGTCAGAGGAACCCAAAATGGAATACAAACAAATGAACCCAATGTATTTCCAAGAAATTATATAGGTACATTGAAATAAGTAGGGGAAGAAAATAACTAACTTAAATAACTTTGGAAATAGCTTTTTAATCAGACAAGCATTGCTCTATTTCATAAAATTGGTTTTCACAGGAGTATGGTTTAGCAATTCTGAAACAATTTTGTATATATACTCAAGGATTGAACAAATATGTAAATATATTTTGACTAACAAGAAGCACACTTCTCATTGTTTGAAAAGGGAGTTACAAACAAGGAAAGAAGAAATGTTAAATTGAACTCTGGTGCTGGGTTGGAATTTCTACTTTAGAGGACAACAGAAATCATCATGAATTTGTGGGGTTTTTTAGATATAAAGATGGATAGATATAGAAATGTACATGTGTGAATGTACATAATATATAATTATAAAATTAATATATTAATTATATATAATGTATTCACATATATATAATTTCTTAGCACTGTCAGCTGAGGGGACCTAGAAGCAATTTATATATTAATGTGTTCATATAATTTGTATATTGATTACATATAATATTAATAATTATAGCATATATAATTAATGTATATAATTTCCTAAAATTGTCTACTGAGGGGACCAATGCATTCAGAGATTGATTTGTAAATGCCATTCTCCTACAAAAAGGACCAGGGCTCCTTGGAGAAATAGTTGCTTTCAAGGCTGGAACAGAAAAAAATGCAAATTGAGCCTGGAATACGTCTTTGTGGTATAGAGAGTAAAGTTCAAAAAAGGTGGGAACATGGTCATATAGTACAGGGGCTAATACTATACTTTCAAGGTCAAAGCTTGGATAACTGGGCTACAAAAGGATGCAAATTAGCAAAAGGATGTTAATTACAAAAGGAGAAGGGTAAATTTATAGTGGCAAAATGTGGGGCCCTACCTTACCCAAATGAGCAAAATTAATATCCCCAGTAGTAAGACATACTACCATCATATCCCTCCTGTTATGACACAGTAAGAACACAACATCAGTTTTTGACATTCTTGTTGAAAAGATATAACCTCAATCTAATCATGAGAAAAAAATAGACAAGCCCAAATTGAGGGATAGTCTAAAAATTAATGGATTAATACTAGTCTGAAGAACAAAGGTCATGAAAGACAATCTGAGAAACTCTCACCGACTAGAGGACATTAAATAGACTTGAAGAGTAAATTTACTACCGAATCCTGAATTGGATCCTCCACCAGAAAAAGGACATTGGTTGGGGGGGGGGGATAGATGACATTTGAATAATATGCTGTATGTTAGTTAATAATCTCTGAATTTGAATTGGATCAATGTAAATTTCCTGATGTCGATAATTGTACTATGGTTATAAAGTGTTAACATTAGGGGAAGCTGGCTGAAGGAACTCTGTAATTTTTATAACTCTCCAGTGAGTCTAAAATTATTTCAGAATAAAATTTTTAAAAATGTTATACTTAATCCTCTTACGAACACTGCGTGTAGGTATTATCATTCCCAGCTAATAATTGGTGATAGAAATTATGTATGTTAACATTAGCAATAACGTTTAGAACCAGGTCTGTCTGAATACTATGAAAAAGTTTTCCCAATATACTAAACTGCTAAATCTCTCCCTGGCTGATGAATTCTAAAATCTGGTTAAACTAAGCAGCATCTCTGTCCTTTGCCCATGGCCTGCCATGCAATGGACGGTAACATAGTCTTACTTCGAAGGACAACAGAAGCCAGGAATTTTTGTGTCCTGTCACAACAGAGTGGAGATTGAGGAAACAAACATTTCAAAATGGACTCCAAATCAAAATCAGCTAAGCAAATTAATCAAAGGAAACACTAATATCTTCTGGAATCTTTGCACTCTTTGTTAAGGCAAACGATTCCTTTAGTACGAGGGAAGAGGCTTATCTACCTGACCTCGAGGAGCCAGCATTTGTTTAGAGGTCTGCTACATGCTAGACCCTCTTCTGAGAGCTTTATACACAGTCTTGCATTTCATCTTCATGATCCTCTGTGGTTTAGGAAATACTATAACCTCCACCGTGGCAGGACGACATGTGATGGGGAAGGGAACTTACCCACTGGGAAATTCGAATCCAGGCTTTCCATCTGACTTGCTGCACCAACTGCACAAAATGTTCATTGTAAACAGAGGCGAAGCGCATCTGACTGCAATATGCTGCCCTTGTCTCTTCTTCCTCTAGTCTCTTTGGAAAATCAGTGTGCTTCTAGTACGTAATTACGACCGTTGATTTCTTGAAAAGGTCAGGCGGTGCCCCTCAAGGTGCATTTTCCCATCACAGGCCATGCAAGCATATCTCTTCCAACTCTGTCATTCGTTGCTATAGATTTCCTATATTTTCAGTTACGTTCTTTTTTTCCGAAGGTTAAATCAGATTTGAGGGCAATGAAGGGTTAATGAAATGATCTTGGCATAATTACTCATTATAAAACATCTCCCTTTTAGTGGTGGCCTTAGATGATTTTATTTGGGAATTAAAAAAAAAAATCTCCTGGGGCAGCAACGACAGAGAAGGCTGATAAAGGAAGGGAGAAATAGCAGGAAGATCGGTAAGAGGAGGAAGGGAAGAATGAAGGGGGGTAAACAGAAGGGGGAATGGACCACGAGAGACTATGGACTCTGGGAAACAAACTGAGGGCTTCAGAGGGGAAGGGGGTCGGGGACTGGGATAGGTCGATGATGGGTATTAAGGAGGGCACATATTGCATGGAGCACTCAATTAATGAATCATGGAACACTACATCAAAAACTAAGGATGTACTTACTGTATGGTGACTAACACAACATAATAAAATATTATTATTAAAAAAAACAAAGGAAGGGAGAGCTGCCTATTCTTCAGCGATTTTGATCACAAGTGGAAAAGCATGTTCCTTGTCAAAGGCAGTACTAGGAAACTCACTGAGAGATGAAAAGTGGAACCAAAAAAAAAAAAAAAACAAAACCCACCCAAAAAACCCCAACAACCTGCTTTGCTTTTCCTGTTGCTCAGGAATATGGTATGTGTTCATTTAAAATGACAGTTTGAAATGTTAAAAAAAAAAAAAAAAGGCCTGGGTGATGCTAGACTTTTGTTTTCTGCTCTGTGCTCATTGTATATGGGGGTCCTGGCATTCCAACTCTCACCAAACCAACCTCTTCCCCTCTCCAAAGTGGCTTGATAGTGATGAGGTTAGAACCCTTGGAACTCAAACAAAGTTGCATTTTAGCTGAAAGAAAAACAGTAAAGCAGAAGGAAGATGACAATAATATGTGGGCTTTTATGTAAAGCAAAATGGATTTGCTCTATCCTTAATCTTTATGACATTGCCATTTTGTGAAAGGTGTTCTGGTTGATGCTTTGCTTTTCTGAAGCAAAAAGCATTTATATAATTCAAAATCATGGGTAGGAAAGCCAAGGTTTTTTGTTTGTTTTTGTGTTTGTGTTTTCTCTCCTAGTTATACGGTCATGGAACATCACCATGAGCTCTAAGTCACCTCATCCCCATTCCTACTGATGAACTATTGTGAAATACAGCTGGGCAAAAAGCACAGCTCAAACCAGTTCATCTCAAGTGATCTGTGTACACAATATTCGAGACAGCTATCTATGTGAAATCACCAAGGAGTGGATAGTAGAGAAATACTGGGTTCTGCCCTTAACTAGCTTGGACTCTTGCAAAGCCTCTTGTTACTATCTTGACCACCCACGTCCTTGCATTTCAGTCTTTACTTCTCAGAGGTCCTACAGCTGTCTTCTTAAAAAGCAAAGCTAATTATGTCTCTTCTCTGTGCACAAGCATCTTTTGATTACAATCCAAAGAATAACATTAGGATTATTTAGATAGACATAGAAGACCCTTGAGAACTGTATCACAAATTTCCTTTGGAAAGCCTGTCATCTGAGCAGCCTCCCTGAGGATTGTCCCACCAATTATCTTTTGCTGAGAAAGGCCTTGCAAAGATGGAATAGGATGACCACTGGCCTCTGACATGGCATGGTAGGAAAAATATTATCCATACATAAAGGATGATTATTTGGTAAGCCAATGTGATTCCTTTCCTGGAGTTTGTGCTAGAAATATGGGGAGAAATCATCGAATTGTTAAGAGAAAAGTAAGTGGACAGACATAGAGACAGATCTGATTTAATGGTAGACAGCTCGAGTATAAACTCAGAACTTTTGTGGCCGAGATTTCTAGAACTGCTTTGGATTCCAAATGACCTCTCTGGTCTAAGCTCCAGAGCCTTAGTTCTGCTGTGGCTTCTGCTCCTCCTTGGCTTGGCTTCTCTCGGGCCTTGGTCACTTATTCCCATGTGTATCCTTCAAATAAACTCACCATAATTTAAGGTGATTCTAGTGATCTGCTACCCAAACATCACCATCACTTCCAAGTCCATCTCCACCAACAGAAATGAAACAGTATCTGACCTTAAAATCACCTCGCCTGGCACACATTTGTTCTTTCTTAAGCTTCTAGATTAAATGCCACGTCCTTTGGTAAACCATACAATTCTGGAGGCTGGAAGTCTGAACTCAGAGTGCTAGCAGAGCCATACTCCCTCTGAAATCTGTTGAGGGTAAATCTGTCTTTGCCTCTGCCAGCATTTGCTGCCAATCCTTGGTTCTCCTTGCCTGGAGATGCGTCCCTCCAATCTCTGCTCCATCATCACATAGGCACTTTGTTCTTGTGTCTCTCTTTTCTTCTTACAAGGACATCAGTCATGTTGGATTAAGGGCTCGTCCCACCCTTGTATGATCTTGTCAACCACCTGTTCTAAATAAGACATTCTGAGGTCCTAGGGGTTAAGACTTCAACATATCCTTTTGCGAGGAAACAATTCAACCTGTAAGAGGAGTCAAAATCCCCAGATGCAAATTTTCATCCCTACCACCTTCACCCCTTTTTAGCTGTATGCATTGAGATGAGTTAGTTTTTACTAAGCCTCCTTTTCTTTTTCTCTAAATTGGGAATTACAATGCCCATTTGTAAAGAGCAAATAAAATGATTTATCTAGAGGCTTCTGGTATACAGCAGGTATTTACATATTTTGGTGAACACATAATTAGTATAACTGATCTTTATTTCACCCTTTTCTTAACTAGTATCCAGAAGGGGGAAAAGAGCTAGCATGAAGTAAGGACCTATTATGTACTAGGGTCTTTAAGAAATTACATATTATTTCATTTACTACAATGCTGTAAAGGGAGGAAAATATGGTTCCTCATTTTTACCTCCCAAATCAATCTTCAAATAGCTAATACCCACATGGTATGTACACACACACACACACACACACACACACACATCTGTGTACAGTAGATCCTGAAACAATGTGGGTTTGAACTATATAGGTCCACTTACAGACAAGCCTTTTTTTAAAAATAAATACAGCACTGTAAATGTATTTTCTTTTATGATTTTAATAACATTTTATTTTTTCTAGCTTACTTTATCCTAAGAATACAGTATATAATACATATAGCATTCAAAATATGTGTTAATTGACTTTATGTTATTGGTAAGTCTTCTGGTCAATGGTTAAGTTTTTGAGGAGTCAAAAGTTATACATGCATTTTTGACAGTGCAAGAGGTTTGGTGCCCTAATGCTGGTCTTGTTTAAGGGTCAACAGTATTTACTAAGAAATCCTGATTATATAGCATAATTGAAAGTCCTGGAATGAAAATGTTATTCTGGTTTATAAAATATTTTTGTATTCTAGTCTTGTTCTAAGTGAATCATTTTAGAAACTATATAACGTTCTCTTCTATTTATCTTGTTTCACTAAGACATTAAAAACAAAGAAAAAAATCCCCAAACTTTTGTTTGGTTCATGGCTCAGTAGAAAAATGAAGCCAAATAAAAAAATCATCTGAGTTCAGTTCTGAATTCAGAACATTAGTGCTATTTGTGATGGTATTTAATTCACAATGTGGTCCCACTGAAGGCCCCCGTTAATTATCATGGCCCTTTCAGCTGGTGTAAAGGATGGGTGGTTTTCCCGTTACAGAATGATTATTTATTTGCCCTATTACTTACAGAAACTTGTGGGTGTAGCAGTAAATTGAAATCAAAATAATTTAAAATGTCCTCTTTGTCGTTGATTCATCTTTAACTTCCAGCGGACTGTGACAAGTGCCGCCGAACTATTTGTACCTCCCACACTTGTGCACATCCTCACGAGAGACAAATGCGCCTCACTTTCTGAGTGGTTATAAATTGGATCTTTGTGTTATTGTTAAGTGAGCAGGTAGGGACACAATAAAGCTTAAGACAACAGCAGACTTGTACTAGATGGCTGAATGAAGCTAGAACAGTGAAAGCATTGTTTCATTTTCAACAAGATGTGTGTGCATTGTACATAAAGCATTGTTTTTGACAAACGATCATTGATGAAAGGCACAGCACGGCAGAGAATAAATGGCATGATTGAAAGAAACAGACCCGTCTGAGGGGCTAGTGTCTGTTTTGCCCCCTTGGAATGTAAGAAGAATGTTAATGCAGTTGAGTTTGGGACCAATGAAAGCTTGGCTTGTATGGTAATCTCATAACTAGTCAAGTTTTTAAGAATCATAATTTTTAAAAAGATTTCAAAATTTTTTTTTTTGCTCATTTTCCTATTCTTATGTCATAAGAGTCAATCCAAAATATATGCAGTAAGCAGTATATATCTCGCTGGGCTTTCTCCTCTGTTTATGTTCACTGGTTCTCTGTGGCTACTTATATCCTGTTCGGCAATTTCTCTTTGACTTTTTATACCCATTGGTACTTTACTTTTGTTATTTCATATTCATGACTTCCTTAGGTTTCTCCTGCTGTAGAAACAGTCTCTTTCCTTAGCACTTTTTAGTTTATTATTCCTACCTGAATCCCTGATAATTTTTCATTCTTATCACTATACATCTACTAGGTGCTTTTCCATCTGTCTCCCTCTTTTCTTCTTTTTGGGGCTTCCTAAAATCCCATCAGATGCTCATTGGTGAATTATTACCACTAAGAATTAAGATAGAATACCCATAAATGCCTATTTGCATACAATAAAAGAAGTATGCTGGGAGATTATCAGGGCTTCTGGCTAATTCTGTCCCTCTCCAGGACAAATACCAGCAAATCATCTGATAAGAAAAATCAGTCTCATAATCTTCCAGGCACAAGGGAAAGTTTTCAACAGAAGGGAGTAGAGATGTTAAGCCCTCAGGTAAAGTGCTTGTTGTATTGGGAACTGAAAGCTCGGGGCAGTGGCCGGAGAGGGGCAGTGGTGGGGGAGTGGGGAAGGGGGAAGCAGGAGATAAAGCTATAGAGGTGAGGGGAGCATATCAGGAAGTTATTAAAAGGGTTGAGGTGGGAGAATGATATTACCCAATTCATTCCATTTTCTTTCTTTCTTTTAACATTTCATTTCTTTGTTTAGAGAGAGAAAGACAGAGAGAGAGAGAGCAACCAGGAGGATGGGCAGAGGGAGAAGGAGAGAGATAATCTCAAGCAGACTCCCCACTGAGGGTGGAGCCAGATGTAGGGCTCAATCCCATGACCCTGAGATGATGACCTGAGCCAAAAATCAAGAGTTGGATTCTTAACTGACTGAGTTACCCAGAACTCATTGCATTTTCAAAAGAGTCTTCTGATGGAGAGGGATGACAGGGTTAGAAGACAGATGGTCAATCAAAGTTATGGTCACTTGAGCGATATGAAAGGAGATTACGTTCGTGAATATTTGTAAGCATTTGCAATACAGTCCAAAAACTTCTTCAACCTAGAGAGCATTTCCAGATATTTCTAGGTGTTTCATTCCTTCCTCCCTTCCTCCCTTCTCCCCTCCCTTCCTCCCTCACTCCCTTCTTCCTTTTCTGGAGGAACTACTATTTTTATGGAGAGAAATCTCCCAAAAAATCAGGAAGCTGTGATGGTTAAGTATGTCTCTTTTATATTCCTCAAGGCTTGATGTCCTACAGTGACTTGGGTTATAGGGTGCTATTCTGTGAACTTCATCTAGATTACCAGTTCTAGGACATTGCGACTTTATTAACAATGTCTTTGTAGCTTAGAATTGGTCACACAGTTTTGTTTTTATATTTGCTTTGATCAAACACGGCTGCTTTTGTTGTGCTGGTGAAGCCTGGTTCTTAGTCTCCATCCCCCCTCTGCTGCGGCCCCCAGGCATGATTGCTATTGCTTCCCTGGATTCCGATGCCAGTCCTATTCCTAGTTTTACTTAACGCCTCCCATCTTGATTCTTATAACACTTACTAACGTTTCCTTTTGTGTCACTACCGTCTTGTCATCTGGAAACTATTGGTCCAAACCATCCAACAGAGGTTTAAAAAAAAGGATCAAAGAGAAAAATCACAAAACCAATTGCAAAGCAGTGGCTGTTTGAGACGTTATGTGCATGAGTATAGTCAGGTTGGCATACTCAGCAGAAGGGAAATGCTTCCCTATGTTTATTCAAACCATTGGATTCGTTATAGGTTCTCACTCATTTCTCATCACTTCTGTTTAGTGTGCCTCCTGCTATGATTTCTTTTATCCTCGTTATCTTTCCAATGATCACGAACCGTAGTTCTTTATGAAAATCAGATCCAACTATCTATAAATTTGTTTTCCAGTGAATTTATTCTATTTATTTGGAAATGCCTGTAAGATACCAATTTATATTCCACTTACGTCCTTCCTGGTTCTTTGGCTTCAGTGTTTTACCTGTTGTCTATTAGATCTTGGTTAACTGAAGACAACATCAGAGATAAAGTCTTAGAGAGATTTTTCATCTTGGCTTCCTGACCTGTGGTATTTCTGACTTTTTCCAACGCCCATTCTAGGTTCTCCCTGCAAGGCTACAGACTCAATATAATGCAATTAGCTGTTTCCCTGGCATATAATTTTTTTTTTTAAGAAGAGCGGCAGGTATAAATCTTGAGTTTCATCACCATTGATGCTGCCATTTCTGTCCATCCGTCTAATTGCTATTGACCATGGAAAGTAGTTTTTGATTGAGGCACAATGTAAAGTAATATTGATTACAGTAAATGAACTTTTCTGCAGTCACTGAGTCAATTAAGGAAAAATATCTAGAGTTGCATCTCATGTAACAAAGTCCAATTTTCATGTCACTGACTCACAGCTCTGGTCCCCTGGCCTAGCCCTGGATATTTGAAGTAAATCCCTTCTTTTGTTTAATATCAAAATCCCATTGCTCCGAGCAGAAGGATAGTAAAAATAAGTCTGTACTCCTGCTGTTCAAATAGAACAGAAGGAAATTAGAACAAAAACAGATTTTACTTTTAATCCTTCAAATAAGAAGCTTTTCCACATGCATTTTTTATCAAAGCAATATACATTTTATTCTAGTTTAACAATCAGGAAATCCATATCAAAAGGATATCAGCAGTTTGCAGCTGGTGACACACTGGAAGGAGGCTCAACTCTGATTTTGCTGAGATGACTGATCATGATAGCATTGTCGGCGGATGAAGCACCTTTCACCCTGAAATGCTTTATAGAAATCACTCCTGCCAGCTGTGACTGCTGCTGCTTGGGCCTCCAGGGACTTAGAAGCAGTGACAGAAATGCCACATGGAGAGGGAATGCAGAGATGAAAAGCGCAAGGCCATAGGATAGATATAACCTTATGGCGAGAGACCCATTCAGGAGCAGGGAGAAATTCTTTAGTTACACAGTACTTCCGAGATTTGAACATGGGGAGATGAAGGTTTACAACTTTGTGATCTGCTGTGTTAACCTATCCATAGAAGTTCACATTGCCCTTTGATCCCAGGGCTTCCGTGTCTCTGGGTTATAAAGGAGAAAACCCCAGGTTCAGACGTAATATTAATATATCTCTATTCTACTTAATTTTCATCGGATTTTAACAGCAACTGATGCTGTGAAAACAAAATATAAGTGAGTTCGAATATTACTATGTGTTCGGGTACTCAATACCTAGCAGATCGTAGAGTATGATTGTGTCAAATGCATCGCTCACTTTTCATAATGTATTGTAGCTTACAATATTAGATCATCTAGTTGTTCTGTCTGAGCCCCAAACCGGTATATGAGATGGGAAGGCATATTGCTATTATTATTATTTTGTCTCTGTGTTACAGAAATAAAAATCAAGGCTTGTGGGATTTAATCGACTTGTACGAAACTGTGCAGGCCGTGATGATCATTCAATACCAGATAGATCTAGAGATGCTTTCCTTTAGAAAATGTCACTCGGTGATTGAGGTTCATTCCATTTTTGCTGACATGTGTCACCAAAATATTTCCCATAGAAAACCTTTCACTACTATGCCAATGAGTCTCCAACTCTGAAGCCACTAAGTATCTCCTCCTTTCAAAGACAGATTTTCTTGGTAATTGGTATCCTATGACTATTGGAATGTAATTTGTTTTAGAGTTTGTTTTAGAGTTCACCTTGCATGATTCGAGTGATTCATATTGGCTTTAATGAAGAATCCTAGACCAACATTAGTCAGGTAAGCTTTTAGAAAAATATATTCCTTAATATATCTATTTTATAGATTACTAAATGAATTTCAGCTTTTTGGTTCCCAGGCCAAAGTACTGAACATCTTCATCACAGAATTTGATTGCTACTAATTTATTATAAGACAATAATTAGTGTAGTTATCTTATCCTACTGAATAAATCAGCCACAATCCCCCACCCTGACTTTCTGCAGGTATAATACTTGCCACGGTTCTAATATGAGAGTGATCAAGGCTTTTGCCAAGGCAATACATCATATAATCTTGAACACTGGGAAAAATTGGTTCAGGTAAAAACTTCTCACTCACCCCAATAGCTCTATAACTCTCTATGAAGATTAAAACATAGTCATAAAACAGGGCTGTGCTTTTTTGTGATTTACCCCTCAGTGGCTGCCTTCTATGTACGGTTGAGCAGGTTGGGCACTGTGAAAACGTACTTACAGACCTTGTACCCACAGTGATTACAATCATAATTAATTTCTTCGAACACTGAGTGCCCATTATGTGGCTTTTTCTAAAAAATAGAGATGTAGTTAAACAAGATGATCTAGGTGTTTGTTTTACTAGAACCAGTATTTTAGTGTGTGTGTGTGTGTGTGTGTGTGTGTGTTTATTGGTGGGAGGAGTGGAAAGAAGCAAATAAATAATCAAGAAAATACATCAGTGGTATGCTTATAGTAAAATGGGAAGATGTGAGAGTGACTTCAGGGCTGTTTGAGACTAAGTGTTCAGAGAGGGCATCTCTGAAGATGTGCCATTTAAACTAATATCTGAATGACAAGAACTATCCAGCAAGCAATGACCTGGAAAAATCATTTCAAGTAGAGGGAAGAGGAAGTCCAAAGGCTGCATGAAGAAAACAGTGCAGCTGAAGTGTAATAAGCAAGAGGAAAATGATACTAGATAAACTCAGGAAGTAGCAAGGAGGAGCTGACGGTGTAGGTGCTAACTGATAAGAGTAAAGAGTTCACATCTCATTTTAAATGCACGAAGGGACCAGAGTGTTTTGTGCAATCACATGGGGATGAATGACAGCCTGGCTTATTAGAGGAGTGCAAATTCACAATTCGATTTGAGCAAGGTGATATATTTGGGTGAGGCCTTGGACATGATGCTAAGTTCAGATTCTCTTCTAAAGCTGCTGGAAGCAAGGAAGAATGACCATGTGATTTCCCTTTTAGAAAATTCCTTGGAGAATAGATTAGAGTGGGACAATACCAGACACTGGTTAACTGTTGTATCAGTTTTCTATTAACGCACAACAATAATCACAAATGTAGTGGCTTAAACAGAAGGCTTAAATAGCCTTCTCAGAAGGCTAAACACAAGGATCGTCCAGGATATGCTTTTATCTGGAGGCTCTGGGACATATCCAAAGTTATGCCTTCTTGAGAAACATCAGAAGCTTAACATTAAAAGAGAGAAATATATGCCACTAAAGCAGCCTAAATAGTACTAAAGAAATGAACAAGCTAATAACAATAACAAGTCCCAGAAGGAGGACCAGTACTCAGAGTTGCTACAATATCTTATCTAAAATGTCCAGTTTCCATCAAAGAGAGAGAGAGAGAGAGAGAGAGAGAGAGAGCATATGCACAGAAACAGGAAAGTATGATCCATATGTCAGAAAAACAAACAAACAGCAAACAAAAATCATGCAATAGAAACTGCCTGGAAAAGTGACCAGATGCTGTATTTAAGAAAAAACACTTGAAAGTAGTTGTTACAAATATATTTAAAGAACGGAAGGAAACCATAATTGAAGAAGTAAAGAAAGGGATGGTGGGTGGGAGCAAAATTGACATAGTCACTTGAATCTATCAGGAATGTTATAAAAGCAAGTTAATATATCAAAAGTCATAAACATACATTTGCTCTCAGCTGCTTTAAAAGACAGAAAATTGTGTACAGTGATAATTATCACAATGTGTTGTTTAGTTTGTAACATTACAAGATGTAATATGTACAACGATCACCCCATAAGGAGGGGGAAAAGAAACATAGCTATATAATGATAAAGTTTATGTGTCTTACTGGAATTAAGGTTCTGGAAACCTGGAAGCTGATTCTGATTAGTTACGACGGATATAGCAAAGTGTAACCAGTAAAAACCTAAATTAAATAAAAAAGTGAAAAAATCATGAAAGAAATTTAATATTAGAAAATCTTTGCTTAACGTAAAAGAAAGCAATACGTGGTAGGAGAAGTATGAATAGACATGAGACACATACAAAGGTAAAGGTGAAACAACAGACATAAATCCAACAATATAAAAATAATATTAAGTGTGAATGGATTAAACACAATCCAGTCAAAAGGCTGAGTTTGTCAGACTGGATTAAAACAACAACAACAACAAAAATCAAAATCCAATTACATGCTGTCTAGAAGAGTCACACTTTAGATTCAAAGATAAAAGTAGATTGAGTGTAAAAGGCTAGAAAAATTATATCATGAAAACAATAACCACAGAGAGATGGAGTAGCTATGCTAACATGAAATGGAGACTTCAAAACAAAGAATGTAACTAGAAATAGAGGGAAATTTATAGTGATAAAAGGATTCATCCCCCAGAAAGATAGAACAATTACAAATGCGTATGCACCTACTGACAAAGCATCAATACACAAGATGCAAAAGCTTTACAGAATGAGGGGAGAAATTGACAATTCACCATTGTAACAGGTGTCGGGTATGATCTCATTGCGCTCTTGATTTGCATTTCCCTAATGGTTAGTGATGTTGAGCACCTTTCCGTATACCTGTTGGCCATTTGTATGTCTTCTTTGGAAAAATATCTATTAGGGTCCTTTGCACATTTTTAATTGTATTTTTTTTAACCTTTGAGTTGTGTGAGTTCTTTTTATTTTAGATATTAACCCCTTATCAGATATGATTTGCAAATATTTTCTTCCATTCTTTATATGGGTGAACTAAATTGTATACAAATCACACGCGAATAAAGATGTTAAAAAAAGAAAAAAATATTTTAAAACGGGAAGAAATAGTTGATGCTGATTCCTATGAATATCTAATTCTAATATTTTAGATTATATAGAAATGTTTTTAAAAATAACAATAAAATAATAATCCTTAAAAATTGTGCAGCTATAATTTTTTCCAACTATTCCTTCTTATATGTGTTTCTTTGACCCTCTCTGATATTCTGATCTATATTAATTGGCCTCCAAATTATCACTCTAAAAAATTGGTGCATAGAGTGAACATAATCATCAGGGTGGACCATGTCCTTCCCTTCCCTTGTCCTGGATAATTTTTGTTTAAAGATACAATCTATTCTCTCATTAGATTCCTGATTCCTTTTCTAAATGCCCACAAAATACCCTTTCACTGGTTAGTTCTGAACTGTGGGCTAGAATGGACATCAAACTCATTTTTAGCAATTTAAATAAATTCACCTTTTCCACTTCTTGAAAATTACATTATACATCCTTCTCAATCTTCATGCATTCTCAAAGTTCCTTGCTTATATATCAGGGATCTCAATACCTTGAGCTCATTTAGAACACAAGACATTCTCTTTAAAACATTTTATGTCTCTAAGACTCCAATTCCCTTTTATCTATCTATCTGTCCATCTATCTATCCATTCATTCAGTTATTCATTTAGCTTGAAGTTCATTTCTTTGAAAATTAAGGACGAGTTGATGAATTTGTCTTTATAACTTTTATCCACTGTCATTGTGTAATCAATGCCAAGCTTATGGTCTTTCTTTTATATTTTCCTTCATAAAATAACTTTTATAGTATCCGTTTGTATTGAATTTAGCTAAAACTATGAGCTCAAGTGGTGCTTTGTCTTTTGTATGCCATTTTATAGTAAGTATATTTGAAAATCATGTTTCTCCAAAGACTTTCCATATGATTTCCTTATTTTATTGTTGCCTGAGTTATGACCTTTATCAGATTAGCTTGTCCCACCGCAGGTTAGTCTCCCAAACATGCTTGCCTGTATAATGAGTAAAGACAATACTAGGTAACATTTATTTAAGGTATAATATGTGCTAGCTTCTTTCAATACATTGATATAGATTATCACATTTAATCATTACAACAACCGTATGAGGCAGGGGGAAATAGTGAGTCATTGTTCAATTGGTATATAGTTTGTTATACCAGATGAGTTAGTTCTAGAGATCTGCCATACTCCATAAAACCTATTGTCAACAATACTGCACTTATATTTGTTAAGAGCGTAAACCTCTGACTACAAACAAACAAACAAACAAGTGACCATAAGAAAGCTTTTGGAGGTGATGGATATGTCTTATTATCTTGATTGTGGTGATGGTTTCATGTGTGTATACATAGGTTCAACCTTACCAAATTGTATACATTACATATGTACAGTATGGCGCAGATCAATTATACTTCAGTAAAACTCTTTAAAAATAAAGGAGGGAGGAAGGGAGGGAGGGAGGGAGGAAGGAGGAAGGAAGGAAGGAAGGAAGGAAGGAAGGAAGGAAGGAAGGGGAAAAGGAAAAGGAGAAATGGTGGGAGACAGATTGGATGTAGCCATAAACAAGAGGGAAGAGTCAGAAATGACTCCAAGGTTTCTGATGGGGAGACTGGGCAGATTATGGCCCATTCACAAGACTGGAAATACAGATACATAGAGTAAGACAGAGGAAAGCAATGATTTCAAATGTATTCCTATTGAGACTGAGTTACCAGAGAGAAACAACAAATATTCAGACCCCAGGGTATTGTGTTAAGTGTAAAGGATGGCATTTAGTACCTAAATTTTGGATAATAGCTGAGGATTTAGGAGTGGATAATATGGCCAAGGAAGATAGTGTAGAATAAGAAGAGGAAAGTGGCCACAAAGTACCTAACTGTACAAAGTGTGACATTTAAGAGGTGAGGAAGAGAGAGCTGATCATTTTAGAGTAATTGATGAGAAGATAACCTTTTTTTTTTCAGTGCCTGCACTGTTCATATAATGGTGGGATTGGAGATCTTATCCCTACCCAGAGGCTAGATAGCCAGAATCTGTTCTCTCACTTAGCTCTTCATTACATGCTATCTACTCTCTCTCATGTAGGGGCTAACCCAAATTGTGTCCAAAAGTGTCCATGACCTAGTTTATTTTCTGCTCTACCTTACTTATCCCTGGCCTCTGAGATGTGATATTCCTCCTAAATTTGGCTGGAATAAATTCTGATTCCAGGATTTCTCTTTTACTCACCTTTCTCTCATATTTGTCTATTTCCCTAGTTAAAAACCTGCCCTCATTTTGTGTTAAACTCTGAACATACTTCTAGTAAATCACTTCTAGTAAATCTTGGAGTTAGAATCTCTTGATTGCCGTATGAAGATTAGTGTGTAACTGCCAACTTTGCTACCAGTTGACTATTGACAACAATAATAAAACTGAACTAAAAATGGATGTTCTCAATCTTTTCAGTCCTTCCAGTTATTCCAAACATAAATTAGGTAAGTGGACTTGGAGTGTCCTTGAGAGTCTCAACTGGTGACCCTCGCACTGAGCATAAATCTTCTTGGATGACTGCAGCCACATCGATCTCTCTCTGGCTTAACTCACTTTGTATTTATTGTCAGCAATGCACACCTGCCAGTTATTATCCGTTGTTCCATTCTTTAATTGTTCTGGTAACGTAATTGTCTGCTATTGCCTCTTATGATAACACGTTAATTTTTTTATGTTCTTTCACAACAGTTAGTATGAAATCTTCTTTTGGGAAGGAAGCATGTTTTATACTTCTCTTGAATCCAGCAGTTTTGGGCATTATGCTGACGATATAGGGTAGGTGTTCAATAAAGCCTTTTGATTTATCAATTGATGCATTGATTATTTACTACCATTATTATAAGACTACAGTAGGTCAAATAGAAGTACTGATGATGACTTTGACTGCTTTTTATGGTGTTGTGAGGATCAAAGCAGGTATTAGGAAGGAAATTACTGCAATGCTACACTAGTATGATGAAGATAGATTAGATTATTAAGAGGAATTCAGTTCAAATTGCTCTTTATATTTTATAGAATATGCTTTCTTGCCTCCTACTTTGGAAATTCATCAAAGCAATGAAAACAAACAAATTCTGAATATGCATTGACTAGTTTGGATCTAGTTAGATGACTTTGGAAATTTGGTCCAGATCTGGACTCACTCCAGACCTGAAGACAACCCTGTAAGCTGGTTAAGAAACTGTTCACTGAAAACATAAAGACAAGAAGGTTTTTGTTTTCATACATTATAATGTAGAAGGGAGCGGGTTTTGATTTCATTTTCAGGGTTTAAACTCTTTCCCTTTGTCATCATTAATAAAAATAAATATTCTTGTAAGATCAAAGCAAAGACCTTGAACTGTGGATCCCAAACTCTGCGCAAAAGTGGCACAAAGACACCGCAGTGAACTGAAAGGGACATAATGAGATATTTTAAATGTTCAAAGTAAACATAATAATAGTTGACATTTATTGGACACTGTTTGCTAGAGGTAGTTCACAGTTTCAACACAAAATCAGGCTACTTTCCGTTCAATGGCATGTTTCATATATCCTTTAGTTTTGGCAGGTATGATAAAAATCAAATATGGTGTGAAAACTGACGTGAAAAGGAGGATGGCAATATGCAATCTGATTCCAAGGTCTGAGAAGTTGTGCAGTGCCCAACATGTGCACACATCCCATTAGTCAGTATGGAGATAAGAATGAAAGAAGTGTATCTTTTTGTCATTCATTTCATGTGTGTTATTTTTTCAGGACAGCTAATAAGTTGTTAAGGAATAAGTACTAATTTGTTTGAACCTATCCTCTTCTTTTTTTTTTTTTTTCCTCTTCCATCTTCTTAATAAACTGAAAAGTTAGGTGGGGTTTTTGTTTGTTTGGGATTTTTTTTTTTTTTTAGCCCAAGAGTGTCATAAAAAATTAGTAAGACATTAAGGGTGACTAAAAATCAAGAAAGATTGGGAGCCTCTGGCCTAATGCAATAACGTATATTTGACTTTTCCAATGTAGCCAAATACTCCACAGCTGCTTCAGTTTTTATGTTAATTTTTTCACTTTCTTGTGAAGGTTTGGAGATTAATTTTTACACAACCATCTAAATATAATAAAATCTTTTCAATGTGCTCCTTATAAACCACCTGTGGAGGGGGTTCTGCTCTATTAGGGTCACCTTTGGTGAAGCTAGTCACATCACTGCTGTTGGCCTTGATTTCTCCAACAATGAAATAACAGCATGGCTTCTTTGATATCCCCAGTCTCCTTCTAATCGAGCGTTCTATGAGGCTTCAAATCAGGATGATTCTTGAAGTGTAATGGTTGGCTTATCCAGGTAACAGAATGAAGAGAACCCCCCACCCATGGTTTAGATCAGAGAGAGAAAGTCTTCCGTCTAGAAGCAATGGCCTGCAGTTTTGATGCATGTGAAGGTTGCACATGCAACCTTAGGTATATCCAAGAGAATGGACACCAGACAGAGGCCTGACGTAAGTAGGTACTGACACTTAGCTACTTGAGACAGGGACACTTGGACATTATGGAAGAGGCAATTCTTTTTCTACTTTAGAACATTGCTTGGGTCTTAGAGTTGGAGGAAGTGGACAGTGTGAGAAAATCACCACACCGTTGAGAGCCATATACTTAGAACCCAGTCCTGTTCTTCCACGTGTCCTCAAAGTCAAGTCGTGTGTATGAAGAAAAAGTTGAAAACCATTTTCCTTTGATATTTGAATTCAAAATCCCAGGGTACTTTCTCCAGGGAGGTAGATAATAGTTAAATTGTGCGTGCAGACAGTCGGAGTTGACTCTCTAGATATTGACAGAGATAAAAGGGTCCCTGACTTTACATTGCTAATATTGCAATAGCTGCCTTTATGCATGAATAAACTCTTAATTACAAATTTGAAAATACCTTTATCATCCTGTCAATGCTATCTAAGGCAATATTGAATGCTCTCTCAGATTTTTTTTTTTTTCTTTTTGAAAAAGAAAGGTCTGCCTATGTGCATTTCCTGTCACGCATGTGCCTGTCACCTAACTCTGCTCTTTTACGCTCTGGATGGTTCTCTTATGCCTTCGGTGTATTGTATTAGTATCTGTCACTTACTTGCCTCCTTTATCCTTTTTATCTCCGTCTTCTTGGTTCCTCTGTGGGCTGAACTTTATAATCTTTCCTCTTTTATTTTCCTCACCCTGTGGTTTCTCTGTGATGTTTCCCCCTCGCAATACTGTAATGTATTTATTGTTCTGTGCAGAACCCTTCTTGTTGCCATGTTCATTTATTTTCCGGTAATCTTTATTAGATCTTTTAATTTGCAATTTTTTTTCAATTCTTTTAAATCCCTTTTTATGCAAATCCTTTTTATTTAATGCTCTTCGCTCGCCTCCTCTTTGATCTTCCTTTGACAATTTTATTACAGATTCTTCTCATCATTTTTACTTTTCTCCCCCTTGATGTCTCTAAAATATGGTCTCCCTGCTTTCCTTTTACTGTTTCCACGATTCTAATCCTCTGTCCCATCCCCCACTTGTGGCCCTGTAGTTTTAAATAATTTATTCTCTCAGCTAGTTGTTTTCCCTTTCCTACCTTCCTTCCTTTGGAAATGGTCCTTCTAAGACAACTGGTTTCCCTTTCTTAGTTATTTAAAGAAGATCAAACTGATGTCCTTCAGGACCTTAAGCAATAAGCAGGGCCAATCCAGGGGCTGACCTGGAGGTCAACTATGTGGGTTGAACAAGTTCAAGTCTGGTTAAACTGCATGATTTTATAGGTCACCTTGTAGTGTGCACATTCAATGGTTTTCTTTAGCGGCCCAAGGAAATTCATTGGCCCAGTGGGTGCCTGGCACTTTTAACATTCCCTCTGTCCATTAGAAACTAAAGTCCAAGTTTCTGACTCAGGCATAAGGCAGATACTTAAAGTGAAGACACTCTTTCCTCTGTCCTCTACATAGGTGGTTTGGGATGGGGAAAAACAAGATAAAAGAATGGCCAACTTTTATATTCTCTTTTTCTCATCTGTGTTTTTAAGGCTTGGCTATTGCTTCTGTGTGATGTAGAATGGATAGGATGCCAATTCACCCCTTCCTGTAACAGAAGGGGCCCTGAATAATGCATAATTGTCTAATAGCAGTCAATCAGTGAGTATTCTCCAAGTAAGGCATTGACCATTTTCTTCACTACTTGTAGGTGCAAAGTCTCCATGTTCTTTAGGGTGAGATGACCAGAAAAGAGTACAGCTCCTGGGTCCTAGGGGCCAGGAACCTGATCCAGCTATTGTTGAATGTGAGTGGTGGGTAGGAAGGACCGGAAATGTTTGCTGTAGTGGCCTCCCCTCAGAGCACAGGGAACCTGAGGCACAGCAGCCTATTGCGAGCCCGATAGTGAGTTTCTGCCTGAGTTACGGGCTGGGGGCTGTTGGGTGACACCTGCCATTTCCCTCTCTCTCAGTTTTCTCATCCATAAGATGAATTGGTTGCACTCAGTGAAATCTAAAATCCCTTTCGGCTCCTTCTCCCCTGTCATAATGCTTCAAATTCCACCATTAAACATTGATTTCTTTTGGTTTTTAAGGCTTTTAAGTTTTCAAGGATTGCCATTAAAATGCATACCTTAAGGGAGGAATAACACTTTAGAGTGTTTTTAGCCCATACGTTTGAAGGGTTTGACTGATATGCTAAGGGGCAGGTTATTTGGGAATAAGCTGTGGGTTCTGATCAACCAGGAAAAGCGGGGATGGGGGGCGGCTACTAGGGTCAGGAAGAGGCACAAATAGCGTGACAGAGGAACCAAGATACACGAAAAGAATAACTAAGTGCTAGTTTCTTTCATGTATATTTCTCAGTTCGAGCGGAGAACCTGGGGTGTAGTCATTACCATACCCACTTTTTCATGAAAAATAGAAGTTCAAGGATATGAAATCATGCCCCTACAGCCACATGGGGAAGAAAAAGAATGGGCACGGGCACCAAGATTGTCGGGTATCAGAATCATGCCCAGCCTTCCCTCTGCATGGTGGTGCTTGCTTCTGCTTCTTCTGTTTTTTAATTTTTAAAAAAGATTTTTTATTTATTTACTCAAGAGAGTGAGGGGAGGAGGGAAGGGCAGAGGGAGACGGGCAAGCAGACTCCTTGCGGAGCATGGAGCCCAATGTGGAGCTTGATCTCAGGACCCTGATGTTTAATGGACTGAGCCACCCAGGAGCCCTGCTTGTTGCTTATTCTTTACAATGTTACCTAGAGTGAATGCTCAGGACATAAAGTACTTCACATGGATTAACTCATTCAGTCCTCACTAGTAATCATTTTATCCCCCAGTTTTCAGAGAAAGATTCTGAAGTTTAAATATTTAGTAATCTGACTGACAACACATAACTGGTATATATCAGGGAGAGATAAAATAGGTCTATAATATATGCAGTATGTTTTGGAAATTATAGCAAAATCCGTAGTTCAGTACCACACTCAGTCATAATGGCCTCAAATTATTCCCTTCCTTCTCTACTGATTGTCTATAATGTGGTTCATTTCTAATAATCTAAAATTTAATAAATTAATTTTGTTACTTGCTCTTCCTGTACAGAATAGTATAAAATAATTTCTCTCCTTCCCTAGTCTCATTTTTCATCAGCAGAGTTATTCCTAGGGAGCCTCTTTCAATTCAAACTACCCCAGACTTTGATCTGGAAAATCAGGTAAAGCATTCTGATTTGTTCATTTTGAATTTTACCAATTCAAAATTTAAGGAGATGCTTTTTTGAGTTGTCACTTATCAAATCTAAGTTCCTCAAATACTTGTTGATGAATACCTAACCCATCTTTGGAGCCAATTTTTATAAAGTGTGCTTGCTTTTAATATCACTAGATGGTATTGGATGAATTATGTCACCTCTCTGAGACCAATTTTCTATAACTGTACAAGCAGTTGTACTAGACAGTCTTTCAGGTGCCCTCCAGCTCCAAATGGCACGCTTTTTACCAAGACAAAACCTCCATTAGTTATGTGAAAGATATTAATGGAGAGCCTAAAGTATGCCAAAAATTGTGTAAGGCATTGTAAACACAATCATTAATTAGATCTTATGTTACGGAGCTGGGAATCTGCTGGAAAGCTCATTGCAATAGAATAACAAAACAATCCTCTCTTTATGTTGGTATGCTGCTTTACATATTTTTAGTCTACATTTCCCTTGCCTCTCACATGGTTCACCCCATAACAGCACACATTCCCGCTGTTCTTCCTTCCCATCTTCAACAGGCCCATCCTAAATCTGTGCAGCTTGAAGGCTTTTCCATACTTTTTATTATCTTTACAGTGTTTAAAGGAATATAGAGATAAGAGTATTTTTGGTTTGGGAGTAGATGAGCTGGGGGAAAAGTAATAAACAATTGCTGCCATGAGGAATGGGGTGTTCTGGGGTGATGGATATGCTCATTCATGGTCTTTGGTTTCTCCATTCAACACACTTTGGCACCATTTCAGTCAGATAGCTGTACATTGGGATATAGTTGTCAGCTCATTTAGAAATCTATAAATGCCTTGAGGGGCGCCTGGGTGGCTCAGTCAGTTAAGCCTCTGACTTTTTTTTTTTTTTTTAAGATATTATTTATTTATTTGACAGAGACAGCCAGCGAGAGAGGGAACACAAGCAGGGGGAGTGGCAGAGGAAGAAGCAGGCTCCTAGCGGAGGAGCCTGATGTGGGGCTCAATCCCAGAGCACCGGGATCATGCCCTGAGCCGAAGGCAGACGCTTAAACTGTGCCACCCAGGTGCCACAAGCCTCTGACTCTTGATTTTGGCTCAGGTCATGATCTCAGAGTTGTGAGATCCAGGACTACTTTGGGCTCTGCACTGAACGTGGAGCCTGCTTGGGATTCTCTCTCTCCCTCTTCCTCTGCCCCTCTCTACTGCACGTGCACACTTGCTCTCTCTCTCTCTCTCTTTAAAAAATCTATATATGCCTTAATATTCATACCATTTCCATTCTTTTATGAGCCACTTTTTCACTTAACTGTCTTGAGGCCCACTCTCCTGGCTCCTCTGCCTAATCCCATGCTCCTTAACAGTTTCCCCTGCTAGATTTCCCTGCCCTTCTTAGAGGATCTCACAGTTAAGGTTATGCTGATAACCCTAATTTACCTCCTACCACCACCATCACCTCTCCTAAACCCTATGCTCACATATCGAACTTCCTACTTAACATTACTACCTGAGTGCTTCATAGGCGTCTCTTGGCATATATCAAATACTCAGCACCCTCACATTTATCCATCACTAGCCTCTGCCATCTTCGTTATGACCCTTTTGATCTAATTACTTGGGCCAAAGATTTGGAAATCTTCCTTTTTTCTTATTATTCTCCCTCCCCTACCATCATCAAACCCTTTAGTAAATACCGTTGGCTCTGCCTTCAAAAACAGTTAACAGATAGGGGCACCGGGGCGGCTCAGTTGGTTAAGCATCTGACTCTTGATTTCAGCTCACGTCATCTCAAGGTTGTGAGATCGAGCCCCAGGTCAGGCTCCATTCTGGGCATGGAGTCTGCTTAAGATTCTCTCTCCCTCTTCCTCTGCCCCTCTCTCCACCGCCCCCTGGCTTGAGCTCTCTCTTTCTAATATATATATTATATCATCCACCCCTCTGGTCCAAACCATCCTCATCTTTATCATGGACCGAAGCCACAGCCTCCTAAGTGGTTTATCTAGAGAAGTTCATTTTCTCATTATAGGCAAAGAAATCTTTTTAAAAGTCTATCAGTTATTAAACTGTATCCTTTCCTACTCAGAACCCTCCAATGTTTTCTCATCTCTTATGGAATAAAATATGATGTCTCTACCATGGTCTTGAGGGCTGTGTATGGTTGTGCTCCTGAATGCCTCTGTTATCTCATCTCTCATCACTCTCTCCTTGGTTTGTTCCACTCTGACCTTACTTGTCCTTTTTAGTCCTCACTGTACGGTACCCATAGTGACGGCTAAGCATATGTGTCCACTTGGCTAGCCTATAGTCCCCAGTTGCTCAATCAGATGCCAATCTAGGTGTTGCTGTGAAGTGATTTTGTAGATGTGATTCACATCCACAATCAACTGACTGGGGGAAAGGTGCTTTAGTACTGATAATCTTGGTGGGCTTGGTTCAGTCTGTTGAAAGGATTTAAGAGTGGAACTGACATTTCCCTGAGGAAGAGGAAATTTTCTTCCTGTGTGGACTGTAGCATCAGCTCCTACCAGTGTTTCCTGATGGCTTATTCTATGGATTTCAGATTTGCCTAGACAGACCTCATGACGGTATAATTACAATTCCTCATAATAAGTCTGTGTGTGTGTGTGTGTGTGTGTGTGTGTGTGTGTTTCTCTCATGGCTATTACATTTGCTATTTCATCTGCCTGGAATGCTCCCCTCCAGATATTCAGCTCATGTCCTTACTTTATTCAGGTCTTTAATCAATTGTCACCTCTACAGGGTGCCTTCCCTTTTGACCCTGCTAAAAATGATCCAAGTGACTCCACACCAATCACATTCTGCTTCCCTTACTGTTTTATTTTTATAGCACTTATCACTGCCTGAAACTATATATTTATAACTTCCCTTGGTTGTTGTCTGTTCTCTTCACTAGGTTGTAAGCTTAATGAGAGGTGCAATTTTATCTGTCTTATACGCTGTTATACCCCCAACATCTGCAACAGTCCTAGGCTCTGGAATACACAACAAATGTTTATTGAGTAGGGAAGGATTAGGGTACTGAATAGGTTTACTGAAGTTAAAACGGTAGTCCCCAGATTAAGGAAATAGCTGATGAAACAGAATGAAGCTTTAAAAATAAATTTTATTTCTGCCGTATTTGCAATCTTAGAGTTCTTTACTCTCTAAAAATAAGAAACAGAGTTATTCTCTGCACTTGTCTCCATGTTAGAGTATCCAATTTTCATTTGTTTAGCAAAAAATTATTTAGAGCCTAGTTAATGTGCTAGGAATGGCTCTACAAGCCCCAAATAACCAATCACAAGGGAGGTCTTCTCAAAGGAAGTGACCTGTAAACTGATGAAGTCAACTGAACCAAGAGTAGGGGAAATTGAACCAACTAGAGAAAAGAACATGCACAGAGGCCTCTAAATAAAAAAAAGTACAAGAAAGTTCAAGAGGATGTACAAGAAAAGCAAACTGGATGAAGTATAGATTTTGAGAGAGTGT
Organism: Ailuropoda melanoleuca; assembly: GCF_002007445.2. Taxonomy (NCBI): domain Eukaryota; kingdom Metazoa; phylum Chordata; class Mammalia; order Carnivora; family Ursidae; genus Ailuropoda; species Ailuropoda melanoleuca. The sequence goes on from NC_048235.1 coordinate 37,086,655, forward strand.
ATATGTGAGGGCTAAAGTGGAGATGAATCCGGTAAGATAAGTGTCAGCTTATGAAGACCCTTTAAACTTAGTTATGAGTTTTTGTTTTGCCTGTGGAAGATGAGAAGACAGTGGAAATGTTTTTTATTATTATTTTTTATTTTTTAAAAGATTTAATTTATTTATTCAACAGAGAGAGAGACAGCCAGCGAGAGAGGGAACACAGCGGGGGGGGGGCGGTGGGAGAGGAAGAAGCAGGCTCCCAGCGGAGGAGCCTGATGCGGGACTCAATCGCGGAACGCCGGGATCACACCCTGAACTGAAGGCAGACGCTTAACGACTGCACTACCCAGGCGCCCCAAGACAGTGGAAATGTTAAGCAAGAGACTTATACGTCACATTTGTAGTTCAAGGACATACTTTCAATAGAAAAGCAGGGATGCCAGTGTGAGACAGAGTTTTTGCATCCACAGCTGCGTTTCCTTAGACCTCTGACCATTAGTGGTGTCACTGAGCAATTTGTCCTAAAACCCATGGGTTTTAACCTTAAGTAACATTAAAAAACATAAAAATACCATATCTGCCAACAACCAACAGAAATAAAGGTGACAGGCTGATTTTATACAGCTGGATTTTACCCTGCCATTATTTATTCTAGTGGGAGACAATATAGTATATTTATATTAAAAAGTAAACATGAATAGGATTTGGAATTAGAATCCTGAGGTTCAAATCTCAGCTCTGCCCCATGTTGGCAGAATTGATTAACTTCCTTCCTACTCCTCATGCATTCAATAAAGCTAGGAAGAGTACCTTCCTCACAGGATAATTGTCGAAATTTAAAAATGGCACATTACCTAGCGAAATACAAAACTCTAGTGTTGTAATGCACTATAGTAATCATCTCATGAACACACAAGTTACTGACATCTAATAACTACCTTATCGTAATGGAAGCTGTTGCTGTCAGAGGGTGTTTAATAGTATCACAGAGTATCTCCCAGTACTCTGAAAATGGAGAATCCTAGCAGGAAGTGAGAATACCTGAAAAAAAGAAGTTTAAAATGCCATTCATCAACACAGAAGGCACTGAGAATGTTGACCCTCCAGAAAGAATGGAGCTGCCATAGGAAATGTAATGAGACCCTGATCACTCTGGTATGAATTAGAGAACTACAACATTCCATACCACTATTAGTACATCAGGGGCTGTGTTGGAAGCAAGTAAGTCCTTCTATTCAAATCAAGTGAAAAAGAGTTGGGTTGTGACAAATTTATCTTGAATAAGTGCATGGAGCTCATCGGCCAAGGTCTCATACAAGAAGTTCACTCCTGGGTACAGGCAATAAGAAACAGACAAAAAGTGAGACCTACAGTAGAGATTCAGACTGTGCAGACCATCAGACCCATTCTTGTGGCAAGCCCAATGCAGCGGCTCTTTGTTTCCTGGTGAGAAGGATCTGGAAAGTGACTACATACATCCACACCACACATACACACAGGATTACATTCACTTTGTATTCCCTTCTAGATTACCACTGCAGAATGGGGGGTTATTCACTTCTCAAGATATTTAATCGACTTTATAAAATCATGTGGTAAAGAATCCCCTCCAAGAGGAAAAATTAGAGAAACATTTGGGGATAATTTTTAGGATTTATTTTTAGGAGGGTGGTGTGTGTACAGGTGTGTACATATGTAAGAATTAACCATGCTGTACAGTTAAGCTTTGGACGTTTAATATAACTGGAGAATAATTGTGAAACAAGATCGCTCTCTCCCTGGGTATTAAATGTATGGCTAGTTTGTTTGACTTGTCAGAACCTACCTATCAGAATCAAGATTCTGGTACTCAGTTGCGTTAAACCAAGGAAGACAGTTCTCTGGGCAACGCTCACTTCAGCGTTACAGGGTTCCTGCTGTACAAACATATTTCTGTGTGTGTATGCAACATATTACTCCGTGCACGTGAGAAAAAGCTGTCATACAACCTTGAAATTCTCTCCTTTCCATTTGCTTTCGCCCAGGCTTTCAGCATTTATTAAGAGCCACACACAGTTTTTTTCAGCATAAGGCCTCCTCCTTTTACCAATGGCCGACTTTCTGCTTCTCTGTTGGTCTTGGCTGTTATGAGTGCATGCACACTGGTGCTTGTGGTTCAGTTGCTGCTACTCGCACCTTCAAGTACCAGAAAGCACAGACAGCCTCTAGGGCCCTTGAGTTCTAGTGCAAAGCCCTTCACATTCCACAATAGTTCTCCTTCTTTCTCAGAAATTATTTTTCACTTTCTGCAGCTCTGCCGAGGCCAGCTCAAGGCCAGGGCATGTGTGTGCTAATGAAAGATTGGATGGAGAGAGAAGATGAGAAGGAGCAATGGCGAAGAAGATGAACAAAGTTCCAAAACAGTGACTTTAATTGCTTTTGCCTGTCAAAATAGAGTGGTGTGGCGGGAGAGCCAGGGTAAAAATGAACAAAGCACTGTGTGTTCCTGAAACCAGCCCAGCAGCCTCTAGTAATGGAATCTTTCATGATTTGAATTATTTCAGATTCTTCCATAAACTCCTCAAATTATAACTTTGCATTGCTTAAATGTTTATTGAGGTTTTATCATGATAATGACTAACATTTATCTTGCACCTATAACACCAATGAGTCTCCAGGCAGTTCCAGAATGAAACATAAACTCTAATATATAAACTAATTAGAGAATACCCTCTGTCCCAACCAGATCTAGAGAAGGAATAAAAATGTACAGTAAAGGTGTCAAGTTTAATATAGTTGGCCAAGAAAGGCATAAATACAAAATAACACCAATACTCATAATGGGGGGAAAAACTTAAAAAAAAATGTAGTGTCCTCTCTCTGTGGCTGTTAATGGACTGTTTAGGAATTACCTGGTGGCCGATTTAGAAGTCACTGCAGAAGAGATGCTTGAGTGGGGTGCAGCTGGGTAGCAAGGCTCTTTCTGGTCCTCTCACTAAGTGGTGAAAGCACAGCGGGTAAAGCATGGGCTTTGGATTTACACTGGCCTGGCTGGCTGCTTTTCCTAGCCTCCCTCTTGTCTAGACCACTGCATTTAGAAATGTCTTTGACTTTCAGTTCCCCCACCTCTGAAATGGATTCAATAACCCCCATTGTTAAGGGTTGTGTGGAAATTATGTCAGCGTCAATAATTAATTTTATTCTCACTCTGCCCCCTAATCTTCGTGCCAGGTCCCTAGCATCCTGAACACACTTCCCTGATTGTACTGATCATATGCTCCTCTGACTACTTTTATGTCTGTCTTCTGCATTATATTGTGAGCTCCTTGAGGAAAGGGCTTTGTGTAATGCAAGTGTGTATCCTCTGTTGTGAGTGCCGTGCCTGCCACATGCTAAGTAATTGAAAAATGTTGAACCAAAAAAATTATTCAATGCCTAAATTGTTTTAAATAAGTTACTCATTCAGTTAATTAGTCGTTTTTCAGAGTCAAAGGAATTAAGATAATAGAATACTTATGTTATTAGGTTTTATTATAAGAATTGATGAGAATATAAGTCTGATTAGAAAGCTGTCTCTGTGGATGATGAAATGGTAGGACCTCAGGGAGAACCAGAATAGTGTTAAGAGCACTGCACCACTCTGATGACCAGAAACCTTGCCATTCTTTCAGGATGTCCTGCCCCCCCCCCCAACTCTGGACAAGGCAGGAACTTTCAGAACCACTTCTAGAAATGCTGGCCTTGGAATGTCAAGATCCAGTTATTTTCAGGGTCTACCTATTCCTAAGCTGGGCCTATCACCACCAGTGCTAACAACTGGAAAGTAAAATAGATTACATCTCAGGTATAGGGCTAGAGGTTTCCATTTGCCTCATCTGATGATATCTTCCAGCAAATTCCATGATATGGGTATTATTTCCCACATTTTATAGGTAGAAAATAGGCATGGGAATATTTAGCCAATTTCCTAAGCTCACATAGGCAGTAAATTATAGAACTACAACTCAAATCCAGGTCTGATAGATGCCAAAGCCCATACATGCTCTTTTCTCAATATCTTATTGCTGTCTCAGGGTAAATCTGGACAGATATAATTTATGAAGGGCAATACTTTCTATAGAATACAATACTTTCACAATGGACATAAAATCTTATTCACTAAATAAAGAAATGCAACTTTATTTTTACATAACCTAATTTACATTAACTGAGCTCTTATGTTACCAATGGTAGAAAGTGAATCTCAATTATTTCAAAGCCTTACTCATCTCATCACCCCCAACCCCATCTCTGAGGCTGCATCTCATGGGTGTAGGGTGGTGCCAAAGAGATTATAGAGAAGGCCTCATGTAGTGAATGCAGCATCTGGTCCCTGTGTTACTATATCTCTGTGGTGCATGCACCAAGATGGCACTCTTCATATTTGGTTTTTCAGTATCAGTCCATAGAAAGCAATCCTGGGGACTTCGTCATGCCCAACACAAGACTTTCTGAATCTCTCTCTCCCTCATTTCCTTTTATGTCTTCTTGAATTTATGGGACATGTTTAGTTCTTCCTATACCTCACTGTAATTGGGGAACTCTGGGAAATCTCAGGTCTGTTGGCTTGGATACAAACTCCCACCTAGCTATTTCTAATTCATTGATCCTGCACTATGCTAGACCTAAGGAACTCTGTGGGCATTATTACACATCAAAAGGCTATCTGGGGACAAACGCATGAATCATCTTTTCAGTTAGAATTCCCCAATCAATCTAGGATTTCCATCATTTCTCTTTCACAGTGGGAGCATGACTCAAGATATGAAAAGCAAAGATAGCAGTCCCGAAGTGTAATAGGTAATGTGGGCTCTTCTAAGTAGAGCTACATTGTACCCATTCAGATATAGAAAAGAGAGGACTATAGGGTAGCTTGGAGACAAATAACATAAGAGTCTCAATTCTCATCCCCTCTGTAACCCTCCAGCCCATATGTGTGAGGAGTTATGGTCTCCTAGGTCATGGATTCCTAAGCAGGAGACTACATTTTGGCTGCCTTGACTCTTATGGGACCATGGAGCTATTACAAAGCTTATTCCCTGAATATGGAAGACACCTTCTACTTTACATTTGGCCGTGACATCTAGAGACTCATATAAATGCACAACATCCTTCAAAATATCTATGGGATGGGGTGAGATCTGGGGGAGAGGCTAACAGTTTCCCTTGAGCAAGGCAATTTGAGCTATTACTGGCACCACATTTCTTCCCTTTCCTGGTGGGGGCGTGAGTTGGGACGAGGATCAGTTCTTATAATAAAGCTTCTCACTTCAGAGAGCCCAAGGAGAGGGATAGATAGCCCAGGTTAACATATTCTGAATAATATATCTGCATCTTCCCACTTAATGCCAAAAGGCTAGGTCACTTCATTTTATGAAGAAAGAATATGGTTGATGACTAAACTTGGCAGTGGAACTAATGACCATTTCATGTCAAATGCTTCCATCTACTGCTGTTTAAAGCAGTCCTCAAGTAAAAGGGATTACTTCTTTCATTTTTTCTTCTTCAGATCCTAAACCCATATGTTTTTTATATTTAAAAGTTATAAGTGCTGGTCATTCATTTATTCATTCCTTCTACAAACATATATTGAACTCTTTTTTTTCCTCTGGACATTGCTCTGGAAACAGAAGCAGAGTAATGGACACAAAAGATAGGCATCCTGCTTCTGTAAAACATATATGGTAGTATGGAATAGATATGAAACAGAGGGAAAAAAAGATAAGATTTTTTAAACAATGATAAGTGTTATAAAGAAAATAAACCTGGGGATTGGGATAGAAAATGAGGGAGATGGTAGTATATCTCTTTAGAGCGAGCAGTCCGGGAAGTCTTCAACAGTCACTATTTATACTCACAAATTTTCAGTGAATAATGTAGTCACCTTCCAGAGGCTCTATAGAAATTTTATGGAAATATCAATAGATTCTACTCCTCCCTGGACTCATTTACCTTATTTACAAAACACTATCAAATCTTGGTAGCTCCTCTATGATTCCTTTTTTTGACATTTAATTATTGTTAACTAAATTATTTACCTGGATAAAGGGAAACAGTATAAAAACATACTGGAAATATTTTATTTTGATATAAGTATTTCAAAATACTTATACTTACTTATACTTATACAAAGTCCCTCAGTAAATAAAAGAATTTGGAAACCTCACATGAAAATGAAAACAGTGAAAATGATAAAACCAAAATCATTACAGCTACAATTTATTCTTCATTTACTAATGCTAAGCTCTATTTGAAATTGATACTTTTTTCTGCTTGTACAATAACCTTGGAAAGAAAGCATTATGTACATTTCATAGATGAGAAAACTGAGGTTCAGAAAGGTTTTATCCTTTGCCCAGATCCACACAACAGGCAGCTGAGATGCTTTTATCCTCCCTGACACCAAATAGATGGTATCTTTTTTAATACCAACAACCAATTCTCTGATATCAACTAGGTATCTGACAATTCAATTCTGATACTAAGTATCTGGAGTTCGTCTAGACCCCCCAGTCCCCTAAGACTCCCCTACTTCAGACACTAGCCCTAAATGGAGCATGTAGGCTACACATTTCTGCTCAGCTCACTACATATTTGGGTTTTCCCATGACCACCGCCTCTGGTTCAACAATTTGCTAGCATGACTCACAGAACTCAGGAATGTACTTTAATTACTATAAGTGGTTCATTATAAAGGGTAAACTACAACTCAAGAACAGCCAAATGGAGAGAGGCATAGACTTCATCTACGATAGGGTATGACAGGAGGGTGGTGGGGAAGATGAGCTTTCATGTCCCCTCTAGGTATACCACCTTCCCAGTGCCCCAAAATGCTTGTCAACCTAGAGGCACTCTGAACCCCATCATTTATATAATTTTATACGGATCTTATTGTGTGGGTATCATTGATTAAATTACTGGCCATTGGTGATAGAACTTAATCTCCAACACCTCTTCCCTCCTCAAAGGTCTGGGGATAGGGCTAGAAGTTCCTCTAATCAAGGCTGGGTGTTTCTGGTGACCAGTCCCCTCCTGAATATATACTGGGACCCTGACAAGAGTCACTGCATTAGCATAAACTCTGGGACGATTGAAAGGTGCTTGTTGTGCATAATAAAAGATGCTTCCATCACTCCTACCACTTGGGAAATCCCAAAGGTTTTAGGATTAGTTGCTGTTTGCCAGAAATCTGAGACAAAGACCAAACATACTTCCCATTATACCACAGCGGTAAAGGTGAGATCCAAAGCCAAATGCTTCCTTCACTCTCTCCTTAGCAAATGCACTGCAGATGTCTGGCAAAAGCATCTTTCACCATAAGTATTGTATTGTGCCTACTTCGACTACTAAAAACAGATTCACAAACTAATTGAAAGGAACTCATTAATCACTTAAAGCAAAGTCCACACAATTATCCCAAAACTTAGTGGCTTAAAACAACAACATTTATTTTCTCCTAGTTTCTATGGGTCAGGACTCCAAAACAGCTTAGATGGGTCTAATGTTCAGGGACTCCCACAGGCTGTGATCAAGGCTACACGGGGGCTGTAGTCATCTCAAGTCATCAACTGCAGAGATCCCTCTTCATGCTAATTCAGAGGGTTATTGTGGTTGGACTAAAGCCTTGGTTTTCATTGCTTGTTGCCTGGAGGTTACTCTCAGGTCCCGGCCATGTCGGCCTCCCCGTATGGCAGCTCACAACATGGTGGCTTTCTTCATCAGAGTAAGTGAGAAGAGCCAGGGAGAACGTAAGCAAATGGAGGTCACCAAATCTCAGAAATCACTTTTGGCACTTTTTTGGTACTGTATTTGTTACAAGAAAGTTACAAGGTCCAGCCTACACTCACTGTGAGGAAGCAGAGATCACCTGGGGGTCATCTTAGAAGTCTGCCTACAGCATCATCCAACTTATTACCAGTAATTCTATAAAGCTTGGCCTGCCATTCTCATTTCCGGATAGAGGACAAAGGGTCACTGAGAGAGAGTTGTGGGGAGGATAAACATCAGCCAGACAGATCTCAGGATGCATGCTTCCATACATACTGCCTACTTAGAGCTGATCATCAGGCCAAAGGTGCCCAGAAATGTTGACCTGACAGACTCCATTTGAAAACTTTTCTTTTTCTCTTCAGTAGAATTCAAGTAAGCAAAAACCTCCAATAAAACTTCCAAGTATCTTCCAGAACACTTGAGTTTCCTTCACAAATCACAGTTTAGACAGTCATTCTTTAAGATTGTATGTTTCTGTGTTATATCTAATGTCTACTCACACTATACTGAATTCTGACGTTTTAACAAGAAATTCATCTCAAGTCTTTGTCATTCCACTACTCTTTTCAAGGAGTCTACTGAACTCTCTCTGCCAGTCCCTGAAGAACAGGAGCATTTTCCAGTATTTGATGGATAACCTTCCTACCTCCCCCAGGTTAGAAAAGAAAAAAAAATGTTAGAGCTTTCCATTCCATTCACATAATCAAATGTCCTTCTGCTGATGTAATTACACCCTTTTCTGCTTGGCTTTAACCTTTGCCTCTTCATCATTCCCATTCCGAGATCTGAAAGCAAAACAAAACTGACATAGATGCTGCTTTAGTATGTTGGGAAATAATTCTACACAGTTCTAAGCCTGTCTCATTTCTCCTTTAGCAAGGTTGTATAGTAATTACATTTAGAAATCTATTCAGAAAAAAAAAAAAAAGGAAGTGATGGAGGGACAAAATCCTGGAGGGGTTACTAATTAATTGTCATATGTTTCTCAAATGTCTCTTAAGATTTTTGAAAAACTTCTGTCCCTAACTAGATTTACAAGACAATCTAAAAAGAAAGAAATTCCTAAAAGACCATTCATTCATTGATTCACTCTTTAGATTTTTCAGCTCCCTACACTGGACTTTTCAACACTCTGTCCTGGGCATTAGGGATAGAGTGCTGAATGGGACAAATCCCTAAAGTCTGGAAACTTCATACCAGAAAAGAGGGTTTGGGGAGCAACCCCCCAACAAAAAAGAAATACATCTTGTCCCAGGTAGTAATTACCTGGTCAAGTGATTTATATTATGCATACATACATATTCATATATCTGCCCTGCAGCACACTACATTATCTTGCTTCATGTTCATTCAAACCTGGTTAATCAGTACTCTTACTACCCACAATCTGAAGATAAGAAAAGTAAGACTGATTCAAGTTGAGTAACTTCTCATCATCACTCAATAAATTAAAGAAACATCTTAAGATACTTTTAATCTCTCTTTTGTGATTCCAATCTTTTCCTTTATAGTGTGATAAAAACCCTGAGGAAGAGAGAGTGCAACAAAAACTGTTATTAAAAAAAATAAGGAAAGAAAGAGACAAAAACGATAAATTATGGTAAACAAAAACAGGAACAATTCCCTTTTTGTGTTTTCTTTTCACACACAAAAATCTATCCTGTCTTGTCCATCATTTTTTTCTAATAATGTCACTCATTTTCTTACCCACAAAAAAACATATAAAATTTATCTCCAAAATTTTATTAAAAAAATAAAGAAAGAAACACATATAAGAGAGTCAAGTATTGGAATAATGTAAACTCATCTGTGTGGGAGGAGGAAAGGAGGGGCACATATCTGAACATCTTGCTTTCTTAGCATCCTTGGTTAGCAGCTTGTCTTTGCTGAAACCATTCATGATGTTTCCTAGGTATGGACTTAATAAAATAAGAAGGTTATAGGAAAATATCCTATATATAAAGTGAGCAGAAAACATATTTCCCTTGAAGAAAGCCTTTCCTGGACCAACACAGTGGGAGAGGTTCTCATCTTCCCAGCCCCTGACAAGCTAATTGCCTTCAAGTCACAAGAGTTTATTCAAGTCTCATATGCATTCAGTTTTTTTCAAGGACCCATGCTGGAGACAAATTGCTACGTGAAGGATCCATTCTGCTATACCATCTCTCGTCTTTGGACAAGTGGCTGGTGGGCAAATCTGAATATGGCAGCAATATCAAACTCTAAGTAATGTCTCGTGCTGACAACCTAATTGCAGCTAGATGCAAGACAGCACAGCAGGAGAGTTTCAAAATCACTCTTTGCGATGCTGGTAAGAGGATAGGGAATAGAGAGTGTGTATCAACTACTAGTAGTGATTAAGATGGTTTGAGCAATGTGTGACTTTCAACAAGCAAAACATGAAAAAACTTCCTTTGATACTGATGTTTCTAGAAGCAGTTAAACCTCAAAGTCAGATAGTAGTCCTGGGAGTTCATGGAATCAAATTTACGTATCAACTCATTGAATAACAGTATTTTAGAGGCAGAAGAATTCTTGGTGATCATCTGATTTAATGGGCTGTTGCTGTTGTTGTTGTTGTTAGTAAGGGAAGAGGCATTATTTTATTTTATTTATTTAAAAAATTCTAGGGGCACCTGGGTGGCTCAGTCCAGTTGAGCTTCCAACTCTTGGTTTGGCTCAGGTCATGATCTCATTGGTTGTGAGATCAAACCCTGTGTTGGGCTCCATGCTCAGCAGGGAGTCTCCTTCAAGATTCTCTCCCTTTGTCTCTTACCCCTCTCTTGCTCATCCTCTCTTTCTCAAATAAATAAATATATATATATTTTTAAATTGTTGCCTATGTGTTCGCTTGTTTTTTTGGTTTCAGGTCTCACATTTAGATCGTTATTCCATTTTGAATTTATTTTTGTGTACAGTGTAAAAAAATGGTCCAGCTTCATTCTTTTATATATTGCCCTCCAGTTATCTCAGGATGATTTGTTGAAGAGACTCTCTTTTGACCATTGTATATTCTTGCCTCCTTTGTCATAGGTTAATTGACCATATAAATGTCTTGTAACAAATACGGTACAAAATCACTGGGTTTATTTCTGGGCTCTCTATCCTGTTCCACTGATCTATGTATCCATTTTTATGCCAGTGCCATACTGCTTTGATTACTACAGCTTTGTAGTACATCTTAAAATCTGGAATTGTGACACCTCCAGCTTTGTTTCTCTTTTTCAATTGCTTTCATACATTTATCAATAGAAATTGATTGCTTTGGTTATTTGGGGTCTTTTGTGCTTTCATACAAATTTGAGATTATTCTAATTCTGTGAAAATGTTGATGGTATTTTGATAAGGATGCATTAAATGTGTAGATTGCTTTGGATAGAATGGATATTTTAACAATATCGGTTCTTCCAATCCATGAGCTGAAATATCTTTCTGTTTAGATCTGTCATCTTCAATTTCTTTCATCATGTTTAATAGTTTTTGACAGGTCTTTTATCTATTTGGTTAAGTTTATTCCTAGGTATTTTATTATTTTTGGCGAAATTGTAAATGGGATTGTTTTCTTAAATTCTCTTTCTGCTACTTCATTGTTAGTGTAAAGAAATGCAACAGATTTCTGTACACTAATTTTGTATCCTGCGAATTTACTGAATTCATTATCAGTTCTAGTGGCTTTTGGTGGAGTCTTTACGGTTTTCTATATATAATATCATGTCATCTGCAAATAGTGAAAGCTTTACTTCTTCATTACCGATTTGGATGCCTTTTATTTCTTTTTCTTGTCTGATGGCTGTGGCTAGGACTTCTAGTACAATGTTGAATAGAAGTGGTGACACTGAACATCCTTGTCTTATTCCTCATCTTAGAGAAAAAGCTCTCAGTTTTTCACCATTGAGTATAATGTTAACTGTGGGTTTTTGATATATAGCTTTTATTAGGTTAACCCTCTTAACCTATTTTGCTGAAAGTTTTTATCATGAATGGGTGTTGTACTTTGTCAAATGGCTTTTCTACATCTATTGAGATGATCATAGGTTTTTATTTTTTCTCTTGTTAATGTGAGGTATCATGTTGATTAATTTGTGAATATTGAACAACCCTTGGATCCCTAGAATAAATCTTACTCAATTGCTTGAATGATTTTTTAAATGTATTGTTGGATTTGGTTTGCTAATATTCTGTTACTTGTTTTATAGTTATTTTTGTACTTCTTTTCTGTTCCTTTTTTCTTCTCTTGCTCTCTTCCCTTGTGGTCTGATAGCTTTCTTTAGTAATATGCTTGCATTCCTTTCTATTTTTTTGTGCATATATTACAGTTTTTTTATTTGTTGTTATCATTGGGCTCATATATAACACCTTATGCATATAATAGTCTATATTAAGCTGATGGTTCTTAAGTTTGAACCCATTATAAAAGCACTAATTTTTTTGTCTCCTGACCCATGTTTTAGGTATATGATGTCACACTTTACATCCTTTTATTTTGTGAATCTCTTGACTTTTATAGATATAATTGATTTTATTGCTTTTATGCTTTCACCTCTATACTGTTTTTATAGGTAAACAATCTACTACTTTTATAATATGTTTGCATTTACCTATGAAAATTTTTCCTTTCATAATTTTCTGATCCTGATCATGGCCTTTTTCTTTCCACTCAAAGAATTCCCTTTAACATTTCTTCTAAAGCTGGTTTAGTGGTGATGAACTCTATTAACTTTTGTTTGTCTGAGAAATTCTTTATTTCTTTTTCTTTTCTGAATGATAATCAGAGTATTCTTGGTCACAGTTTCTTTTGTTTTGTTTTTGTTTTCCTTTCAGTACTTTAAATATATCATGTTTCTCCCTTTTGGGCTGTAAAGTTTCTGCTGAAAAATCAGCTAATAGCCTTATAAGTTTTCCTTATATGTAACTTTTATTTTCTCTTGCTGTTTTAAAATTGTCTCCTTATCACTATTCTTCACCATTTTTAATTCTTATGAGTCTCGGTGTGGATCTCCTTGGGTTGATTTTATTGGGGGCTCTCTGTGACTCTTGGATCTAGATGACTGTTTCCTTCCCCAGATTAGGAAAGTTTTTAGCTATTATTTCTTCAAATAAATTTTCTCCCCCTTCTCCCTTTCTTTTCTTCTGGGATCCCTATAATGCAAATGTTATTAGAATTGATGATGTTGCTGAGTTCCCTTAACCTATTATAATTTTTTACTATTCTTTTTTCTTTTTGCTGTTCAGGTTGGTTGCTTTCCATTATCCCATCTTCCAGGTCGCTGATCTGTTATTCTGCAACATCTAATCTGCTATTGATTTCCTCTAGTGTATTTTTAATTTCAGTTATTAAGTTCTTCATCACTGGCTCTTTTTTATATTTTCTATCTCTTTATTGGTGGTCTCAACTGAGATCCTCCTGTCTTTTCTCAAGTCCAGTGAGTATGACCATTTTACTTTGGATGCTTTATCAGGCATATTGCTTATCTCAATTTCATTTACCCTTTTTGCAGTGATTTTGTTCTGTTCTTTCATATGGAACATATTCCTCTGTCTCCTCATTTTGTGTAAATTTTCTAATTTTTTCTATGTATTAGGAAAGTCAGCTACATCTCCTGATCTTGAAAGCAGTGGCCTTATGAAGAAAAGGTCCTGTGGTGCCCTTTAGTGCATTACCCCTGTTCATCAGAACCGGGAGCTTCAGGTGTGTCTCTTATTTAAATTGCATGTACCCAACTGTTGTTGCTGAGCACTGTTTGTCCAGTCAGCTGCAATGGCCCACTTTGTTGTGAGCACAGTGGACAGTGTTTGGTCCCTGTTTGCTGTTAAGGGGGCCAGTCTGGGGCTGCCATGGGCTTTTACTTGGGTGGTGTCAAGAGTCAGACCAGATACTGGCTCTCAACCCATCTTCTGGGATTGCAGCCACAATGAACAGCAGGGCAATCTCCCTGTATTGTCCCCTGAGAGGCTTTCGTTGGTGGGCAGGGCCTACCGTCAGACCAGGTGCCTGTCTTCAGTCTGTCTGTTAGGGATGAAGTTGTTCTGACATGCAGGGTATTCCACTTCCCTTGTCTCCTGAAAGGGTTTGCTGGTGGGCAGTGCTGGCAGTCAGACAAGATACCTGCCCCCAGTCCATCTGTCAGTGCTGCAGTCACAGCAAACTGCAGGGCTCTCTCCCCATGCTGACCACTGAGAGGTTTTTACTGGTGAACAGGGCTGACGGTCAGACCAGAGGCCTGTCCCATCTGTCTGCTTAGGCTGCAATCGCACTGATTAGCAGGGCACACTCTCTCTGCCAGATATAAACTTCAGCTGCTGGGACTGCAAGCACACTAGTGTGTATGATTATTTTCCCCTCTCCCCAGGGCAAGAGTCACTTTGAAAGGATGATGGTCCCTGCCTGTTCTGCTTGCAGTGTGTATCAGGGCAGGAGCCAGTTTGGAGGGATGCCTGCCGAATGGCACTGGTTGGATGGGGTGGATCCACAGGAGAATGCAAGAACAGAGAGCACTGTGCTAGCAAAATAGGTGGAAAGTTTTCCCAGTGGTTTCCACAAGGGTCCGGTTATCTAGGCTGGTGGGGAAGAGAAAAAATGGTGCCCACCAACTCTTTTGTTCTTAAGGAAGTCTCCTGAAGATCCCTGCCCTTCCAGTGTATGCTCTGAGATTCATAAATAAATTTCCTTCACATAAACCCCAGGCATTTTTCAAACTGTTACTTCTATGCAATATCTAGGCAGGGTTATTTGTTATGCTGGCTCTTTAAGGATGGGGACTCAGTTTCCTATTACCCTCTGGTTCTCCCAGAGCTGAGCCTACTGATTTTTAAAGTACCTAGAGGTAGGCCCTGCTGATTACAAAAACTTGTGAAGTTAAGCCCCACTGATTTTCCAAGTCAAATGTTATACAGACTTTTCTTACCAGCACAAGGTCTGATCCTCTCGCTTCTTCATGCTTGTGATATCTTTCCCATTTGTAGTTAGTCTCCCCCGGGGTTTGGTTCCCAACCCTTCTCTGCTCTTTTAGATGTGCCCTTCTTTCTATGATTAACTGTGGAAAGTCTGTTCTGCCAGTCTTTAGGTCATTTTCTGAGTTAGTTACACTAATGTGGCTGTTATCTTGGTGTGTCCATGGGAGAAGGTGAGCTTGGGATCCTCCGACTCCACCATCTTCCCAGAAGGGAAGGCAGTATTTTAGATGCTTAAGATATATCAATAGGAAAAGTAGTCAAGAGAAGGCTTTCATCATTAAGCTTACATCCTATCAAACGTAGGTGAGTAGGAAGTAAAAGACGGTAAAGAATATAAAATAAAAATAAAAATGAATAAATAAAGAAAATTATAGTGTCCGATAAGAGGAATAGAACAAAGTGGAGCAGGTCATGGGTTGAATTTTAAATGAAGTGGTTAAGATAGGTCTCACTGAAAAAAGTGAAATATGAGAAAAATACTTTAAATACTTTTTTAAAAAGTTGTATAGAATATTTGATGTTACCATGATGTCACAGAAATACCAAGTATCACAAAAGCAAAAAAAAAAAAAAAAAAAAAAAAAAAAAAAAAAAAAAAAAAGAGTAGTACAAAATGGTTCCATGATTCTATGAAAGATGTGATGTTGTGATGTTTTCATCATTTGATATGTGGAAGGACAGTAATCCAGGAAGTGGAAACACCCTAGACAGGAGAACATTCAACTTGCTGGATGGACAGCACAGGGGCCAGTATGGCAGGGACTGAGTGATGGAGACGACAAGTGAGAGAAGAAACCAAGTTGGAAAGGCCCTCATCCATAGGTGGCACAGTCATTCAATGTATTATCTCAGGTATTGATTTCTTCTTTTATTCTGGGTGAGATAAGGAATCACTGAAGAGTTTTGAGAGATGAAATTTGACTCACATTTTACAAGTTTGGGTCTGGCTGCTGAGACAATGGGTTGTAGAGCTCAAAGGTAAAAGGAGAGAAGGAGGCTATTTCTGTGACCCAGGTAGTGGCAGCCTCCAAGAGGAAGATGAGAAGTGGTGAGTCTAGATGTGTTTTAAAGATACAGCCAACACTATATCCTGAAAAATATGAAAGGGGTCAGGATGAGTTCTTGTATGAATAATTAGATGTAAGGAGTTGGCATCAGCTGGGATACAGTGAGCTGTGGGTGGAGCAGATTTGGGGTAAAGACTGGAGTTTGGTTTTGGACTTGATTATCTTCTAGATATCTATGTAAAGATGTCAAGCATGGGGTTTTTTGTTTTCATTTTCCAAAGACGTCTTATGGAAACTCAGTAAGTAGGAGATATGAAAGAGAAGCTGGTAGGGTTGAAGTGAGAGGAGCAAGAGGAGATGAGGAGGAACAGTGGAGAGATGCTCTCCCCATGCATCCTCTCCCCCCTACCCCCCCCAACTGTAGAGGTAGCTCTGCCGAGCCCAGTGACCTTCACAACAGATCCTGATTTCAGCCCCTTCATTTATAAATGTAGAAACAGGAGTCCTGCATAGATTCACAAAACAGTTTGGAGATGGCTACACATTCAATTAGTAACAGAATCTGGTAAACTCTGGCCTCTTGATTTCCAGTTCATTGTTCTTCCAGTAGCCATCAATGGTTGCACTTGGTGTTCTTGAGAACACTCTTGTTCCCAGACTTTGACTTTTGTGGACCAGTTAAATTTCAAAAATCCTATCAAGTTCCAGGAGAGTATTACTAAATTCTAATTCGTCCAAGTAAGAATCTTTAAAAAAGTATATAGATTTATATCTCCGAAATTTTTAAAAGAAAAAAAAACTAATAAAAACAAAAAAAATAATAAAAATAAAAACCAAAGAACAAAGCTAGAACAACCAAAGAACACATACACAACACATACACATACACTACCATCATTTCCTATAAACAAGGAAACATTCACAAGAAGAAATCAGAAGTGATTGATTTAATCTTGGAATGAAGGACAGTCCTTCTGAAGAAAGGACAGTTGGCAATTTGACCTTGGCTCTTCTTCATACATATCTAAACTTGTGAATTTGTGTGGCCCTTATTTTTTTAAGTTCCTTATTTCTGCAATGCCATAAAAAATTCATCACAAAAATTTTTAGCTGCAGGGTTTTGTAAACCACAGTTTTCTACTAAGGGGCATGCAAAAAAAAAAAAAAAAGGTAAGATTGATAGAAAATATCTTGCTCAACTCATGGATGTTTCTCTTGTCTTATCCACCCACCTCCTTTTAGTAGATCTAGATCATTTTCACTCCAGAGGGAGCAGCTGAGTCTCTCTGGACAGCCACGTTGGCTGCGGAGAACAGAATGTTTGCCCTGGAGGGAAGAACAAGTGAAGCTCCATTCCCCGGTGAACTCACAAGGGCACATTGCCATCATTCTCTGCTTTAAGATGCTTCCCAATCTTTTATGCTCAATGGTCATGACTACCTGTTATTATTCAGTTCAATTTAATTGATTAGGGTTCAGAAGAATCCAGTCGCCATGTGTTCTATGTCAGGTACATCTCAGATGCTATACAAGACACCAGAGCTTCTGGAAACACCTTCTATTACAGTAAACCATGCAACGTGCTCAAAGAGACCAGAGAAGTGTACATGAAGTGTTTGAAGAGTGGAAAGAAACAACTAATGTTTTGGTTGAGGCAATGAGCAGCGTAATATTTGCTGTTGGTGTGGGCAACGGGAAGCATACTATCAGAGAAGGTTTAGAGGGGAAGTTATAGCTGAGTTGGAGTTTGAAGATCAGCATTTACAAGACAGAAACAGCCAACAGGACAAAGAAAAAGCATGAGCAAAAGTGAAGAGATATGGAATAGCACAAGTGGGAGAAAAGAATAATCAGTCATTGGAGTGACTGGAAAGGAGACTGGCCCCTGATCATGAAGGCATGTCTGTGTCAGGCAAAAGAATCTGAGTCTCATCCCCGAGGATGTTTAAGCAGGAGAGTGATGCAACCTGGTCATTTTAGAAAATTCACTCTGGTGGCAAAGAACATGCTGGATTTGGGGGGTGAGACAGATTGAAGGCAGGACGATCAGCTAGATTGCTGTTAAAATAGTTTGAGCTAGAGACGTGAGAGTTCCGAGCTTGGCAGTGTGGACAGAGAGAAGGATAAAGATTCAAGAGGTGTGATCTTCTAATCAGTACGGAGTAGCTGTAAAGGTCCAATCATGCTGTCCTTCTGGCACCAGCTTCATTCACTTGAAAATAGCAGTATTAATTTTGGTAAAGCAAAGCACCCTAGTAAAATGTAAAATATGGGTAACCACCTAAGGCTGCATCCTACGATCTCTGCGATGGGCAGTAAAAGCCATCCTCAGCCAGGCGCTAAGTCAGACTTCATAGAAATTCTTAACAGCAATAATAAAAATAATACAGCCCTCTAGAAAGCTAGAAATGTATTTGAACACACAGATTTTTATTAGTCCCACAAACTTTCCATCAGGCTTCCCACATTTGATTTGTCAGAGCAGGGCTGTGATGTGTCAATAAGCAGAGAGTGTCATTAAGGTGAGAAAGTGGGTCTGAAGCTGGGTGTTTCACCCTGAGGTATTTTACTGGCAGAGATTTTCATGTTTATCCAGAACACTTTGGCTTTTGTCTTGAAATAGGATTTGACTTGCTTGATTTTTCTCTAGAATAATAGAGCCGTATATGCCAGAAATGCAGTCTAAATCTTTGACTCCTTTCCATGCCGTCATTGTGTCTGTGAACAGGAGACGCCAGGATCTACCAAAGCCACATGCCAAATCAGGAACTGTGGCAGCTATCCCAGCTCTGAATCCAGTGCCTTTTCACTAGACCCTGCTGTCTTTTCAAGGAATCCCTTCAAAGAATTTCTTCCCTCTGAAGACTCCAGATCTTATGTCATATGCCCACCAATGATTTAGGGCCTCATGTGCAATTTCCATTTATTCTTCTCCACTAGTACTGTCTCCTGCATGTTCTTGTTTTAATTTAGTTACACTCCCTTAAGTTAGCACAGTTTTCCCTTGGCCTTGTCCTCCCCATGTTCAGTTTTTCTATTTTGTTTGATATTGTGGGTTAAGAGGACCTGCTTTTTTCACTATCCCAGAAGCACATCTACTACATTGTGTTTACTACTTACAAGCACACGATCAGGGAAAGCCCTCGGTATTCTGCTAATTTCACACGTCAAACCCTGATGGGATCTCTCTCCAGATGGGCTATTACCCAAAGGTTTTCTGTCACATCTGCTATTCTCTGTTTCTTTCTTCTTCAGATTTTTCATAATCAGAGGTTCTGGTCCCAGTAAAGCAACCTGGGAAGGTTTTATATTTCACTTTATAACTTGAGAATAGGTCTCATTCACTTGTTGGACAAATCATTTGAGTGCCTACTATGTGCTAGGCATTGATCTAAGTTAAAGGGACATATAGCAGAACAAAATAGATGCAAATTTTATTTGCTAGTGGAAGAGATAAGAATTAAACAAGTAATGACACAAATATATAATTACAAAGTGAGAAAACTATTATGAAATGTAGTCAACATGTATAGGATACAAGCAGAAACAGTGCAGGCCAGGGGAACCGTGTGTGTGAAGACAGTCTCGGGCATAGTCTGGCTCTGTCTGAAGAGCCTAAAGGGCAGAGTGTCTGGAACCTCCCACAAAATGACACCAGAGAAACACACAGGACTTGGATCATGCAGGGCCTTGGACAACATGGTGAGGCCTTGGGATTTTATTCCAAGCTCAGTAGAATGCCTACTAAGGATTTTAAGCAAGAAAACAACTAGATCAGTCTTTCATTTTAGGAAAATTACTTTTCACTTCATGGAGACTGGATGAAGGGATGAGAGAGGTAAGTAGAATAGTGAGGAGGAGAACAGTTAATAAGATACTGCTCAAGTTCTAATAAGTGATAATGATGTCTCTGCCAAGCAAGAGCCTCCTCATTGCAAAATAGGAGAGGTACTCTGTGTATACAGATGGTGCCTAGAAGAGTTTTGCAAAAAGATGGCCTACTTCTTTCCTTCCTTTCACTTTCTTCTTCTTCTCCTTCTTCTCCTTCTCCTACTCCTTCTTCTTCTCCTCCCTCCTCCTTTCTCCTCCTTATCCTTTCTCCTCCTTTTCCTTCTCCTCCTCCTTCACCTCCTTCTCCGTATCCTCTTCCTTTCCTCCCTGCTCCTCCCTTTCAGTACTATAAACTGATTCCTTTTAGACTTTGAGCCTATTCTAATTCTATAACCTGAAACAACACATATGATATTTAACTAAGGCTCTGAATGCAATATGGCTTTCAACAGTCATGTGATGGTGGCACCACCCTTTGGCATAAGTGTTTACCCAGTGTCATGTGCTACTCTCATTCTCATTCAATCCACATATCGAATTTTGTTTCCGAACTAGTGTTTTGGAATTTACCATTAGGACTGCCTGCCTTTCTTCACAAAAACAATAAAATAAACAAAACACATTAAAACAAAGCAAAGAGACAAATCCACCAAGTACCGTGGAGGTTTCCCAGAAGGAACTTGAGATGTCAGTGCTAAAGTGAACTCTATTTCAGAATCATTTATAAGACTGAAATATTTTAGAGCTGGAAGTTTATAGATCATATATACAACGTCCTATTTTTAAAGATGAAGAGACTAAAGTTCAGAGGAGAGTGACTTGCCCCAAATCCCACAACCAGAAATAGCAAATTCTAGAATAAATAAATACAGGTGTCCTGACTTCTGGGCTAGTATTTCTATAACTATAATTAATTTATTGTTTTAAAAAATTTTGCTTCCTTCCTTTTTTTTTCTTTCAGATCTCTACCATTTCCACAAATTTTCACTGCCTTCCAACCATTGTGATTTCCACGGCAAAAATCCAATCAGATAAGCAGTGGATTCTAACTAGTTGGCTAACGTTCCAGACTAATAACTTTTCCCATTATCAATTGAATTGAAATAATAATTTTCCTACACCAAGCCCAGCATTGTATTTGTACAGCCATATTTGACCATAAAGAAGGTTCATTCAGCTGATTAAGATCGGCTTATAAATTCTCCTGTTGTCTGCTTTTATTTACACTAAAGGGAAAGCATCCCTCGTTTCTCGTTCACCCCTCTTACTGCACTCGCTGATAGAAATATCATTCTTGTAGTCAATGGGAATTCAATTATACCAATTTAAAGACTTGTATTAAGAACTCAATGGACTGTTCTCTGCCTTTTATCCTGGAAACTCAGCTCATTTCCCACAGAAAATATAATGAGCTTTGTTGTTTTTTGACAAGTGGCCTTTGTTTTAACCTTTCAACTTTACCCTTTCCCCACGCATGCCTCATCTACACTTTCCTATTTCATCATAGACATGGTTCAAGGCAAATCTTTTCTTTATTTTTAAGCCATAATTGCTACTTTTCTTTTTATTAGCAGTGTGTCAAAAATATAAACTACAAAGATACATAAATTGGTGATCTGGTGTCCTTGTTGCTTAGAAACAGGGGCCCTAAATTGCCAGAGGCATCAGTTAGGATTCTGTGCATTTTTTGTAGTATAAGCCAACTGACTGTAGAGGATACAATGGTCACATCTTGCTGCGGCACGTAAGCTGGAAAGAGGAAGTGAAGAATCTTGCATGCTGCACAGTCTTAGAGGTCTTTTGAGTTGGCTGTGACAGCCATAGAGTCAAAAACATTACACAGGTAGTTTTCTGTTAGGTGCACCAGGCAGCGTAGGCTACAGCTGAACTATGAGGTTCTCGGTCTCCAGCAAACAAATCGCCTCTATATACTCATACTACTGTTGGCTCACGTTTTGATTTAAAAACATTCAATACATTCATCGTAAGAGTTCAGAAATCTTTTCCTAAGAAAATACATATAATTGCTAGGCAGTCAGACAGCCACCAGAATTTTGAGAAGGTTTAATTAGGACGTAGGACTGAAGGTGTTAAGGACTTACGTGGAAATAATGGAATTGATCACAAATAGCCCTTACCTCACACCTAGTCTTGGTTCCCAGTTGGCATCTGCCACCATACTAGAGAGGGAATCCAAGCACGAATCATACTGATTAGCAACAATACAGCCTCACCTGCTCTGGTCCCTGTCCTACCTGACTTGATCACCAGTACCAGTTCCCTGCAGACAATAGTAGAGGAAAGGAGACAGGCTTGTGTGGTGAAAAATGTGTGTATACAGAGGTGCACATGTGGGAATATACTGAAATGAGGAAGAGTAATTGCTTTCTTATGTCCATAGACATGTGTATTGACATGTATATTTCTTTAAAAATATAACTGAGTAAGCTGATTTCCTCATTGGTTATTCTTCAAGCATTTTGTAAGCTCACAAAATTTCCACTCCTCCAGAATTATTATAACTCTGACAGAATTACACCCTGGGGATATATACCTGTACTAGTGGTGTGGACTCTTATGTTCTCTTCTAGTTTCTTTTTTTTTTTTTCTTTTTATATTTCTTAGATTAAGGTCTGCAAGTATGGCTTTCGATCATTTGCATGTTTAAAAGAAACCAAATTTCTAAATTTAGAAAATTAATATGATATACCTGTTCTTCCCTTCTCCTTTTAAAATATGAAGTACTTGTATTTTTAAAAAGTGACATTCTATGACTTTAAAAAGTGGAATCCAAATAAGAAAATAAAATTTCTTTATTCTTTCAACTTGATTCTTTCCAAAGCTAAGTTTTCAGAAGGACACTATGATGGAGACAAATTCCATCCATTTGATTGCAGAATCAAATACAAAACTAAATATATCCTTTATCTAAATTAATATAGATTATTTACAATTTGTTCGAGTCTTAGAAGGTCCTTAACATCCAAAACCAATGAGGATACTTTCCCTAAGGGGCAAATATCACTTAATGTGATCTTGGGTTCTATTGTAATTGATTTCTGTGTTTCTGAGATTGATATTAATCTGAAGAATCTGAAAAAAGAAGGCAGAGTATTATTTCCATCCTTGCCTTATCATAAAATGCCACCCACTGAATAGATAAATAGATGAACCAGATCTAGAAATGACAGGTTTGGGTAAGCAGCAGGGTTTTAGGAGTTGTTTATCTCTTTTCCTTTCCTTCCTCATGAGAAATGCATTCACAGTTAGTAATTCCTCAGGTACCCTGCATCCAGGACTAAGGAATTGGAAAAAACTGTGTATTACAACAATACCTTAAGTTTCCCATCTATAAATGTTGACTTTACATGATTCATGGGTCCCTGGGGCAATGTCTATGCAGCAACTCAATATCACTTTGAAAGTTCAAAGAATTAAATAATGGAATTGATCAAAGAGATGCCCGCGCCTCTCACATTCAGTCCTAGCACTTGTTTTCGCTTGATTTTCACACCAATCACTTAGTTCTACCGTTTTTCATTATAAGCCATTCCTAAAGCTGAAAACCATGTGTAAGATTGCTTTTCAGTCATTTTGAGATTTTCCTGATACAATGCTTTTGCTAATTTTGGAGGATTTCATTGAGAGAATCCAGCCTTTGTGGTCAAACAATTTAAAAGTATGCTAACATTTAATTAGTTCCTACTATGTACCCATTTTTGTGCAAAGTGAGGTTTATTATCTCATTTAACCTTCACAGCAATTTTAAATGGAAATAAATATCTTATTTACATCACAAAGGCTAGAAAACAGATGGTGAGAAAATTTACAATCTGCCCAAAGTCAAGCAATAATTAAGTGGAGGATTGTGGATTTAAAGTTAGGTCTTCTGCGTATGGCATTGCAGAGTTTTTGTTATTGTTGCTTGTTTTCTTATTTTTTGTGGTTTAAAGTTTCTAAGGTGAACACGCTCTAAATTAGATATAGACCACACTCACAGACGTTATTATTTCTTTTTTTAAATGGTACCTGTTTTACCATTTCTTAGTGGTGATGATGTAAGAAACAACAGATCCATTATCTAAAAGGATCCAGTGAGAATGCAGTGAGTTTCCACTTGGAAATGTATCAATGAGAACAATTATTACAGTGAGTAACTCCCTTTCTCCTCCCCTCTGTTATTTTCTTCTTCCTCACTCCCCTTCCTCCCTCCCACCCTCCCTCCCTTTTTTTCTTTCCTTCCTTCTTACCCTCCTTCCTTCCTTTCTCTCTTTTTCTCTTTCTTTTCTTTTTCCCCCCTCCTTCCCATCTTCCTTCCTTCCTTTCCATCTTCCTTCCTTCCTTCATTCCTTCAATTCTTTGTTTCTTCCTTTCTTTGGGTGGCACCAAAAATCTCACCATTGCCAGTCTGAATCTCACCGATTCAGACTGAGTGATTCCAGCAGGAGAATAACCAACGGTAATGTCTGGCCTATTTAACTGAGAATTTCCAAGAAGTTCTCAACTCAGAATATTATTACAATAATGTATGTAAATAAGAACACTAATCACATTAATGGGCCTGTGTAGGCACACCAGCATAGAATGGAAGGGCAGTACTGCTTGCCATGCAACACTGTTGAAATGCAATACTTAAGTACCCATAGGTCAAGATTAGAGAGCGTATTATTGAAATAAACAACAATTTGATATCATTGTTTAAATATTTTATTAACTATTTAATAGAGTTTGGAGAGTAAGGAGAGATGATTTTGCTGTATAATTACCAAATAATGCTGAAGATTGAATGTGAGAAAAAGCTTACAAAACTCTCAGAGGGGTTCATACTTGCATGGGGGAAATAACTTTATTATTTATAGTATTATGTGCTTTCTTTTAAAAAATGGAGTAATTTCTTTTAATTTTTCTCCAGATGATATTGCCTAAAAGGAGTAAGAGAAATAATTTAGAGGTATAAACCTTTCAGTTGAGATTATTAGCATAACTTTAACCACAGTTAATGTGATTCCAAATACCTTAACTGTTCTATATTACCTTCTTTTTTATATTTTACAAAGGTGTTTAAAATTCTCAGTCAATGAAACATCCAATTATCTTTGATCAATACAATAGCAGGAATCATTGTATTAAATTCAATTTATTTATTTTTGATAAATGAAGTCTTTCAATCTTGGATGAGTGTTTCCAGAGTCGCTGGGACACATTCAGCCAAAGGCATGATTCATATCATGTATCCCTTTCCCATATTTAGGAAAATGAGGATTTCTAAGGTACCCTGCAAGTTTCTTTTGTCCAAGAGGATCTCATTGAAAGATAAAAATTAAAAAAAAATATATATATAAATAAAAACTTCATGCTAATCCATTGCTTCGCTTTTCCAAAGTGACATCTTGCCTTCACTAACATTTTCTAACACCAATCACATTTCTGCATCAGAAAGTCACAAAACCTTAGATTAGGACTCACATAGAATTTCCATGGAATTCTAAAATCAAACCAAGTATGTTACTTGGAAAATCAAATTTGGTCAAATTGTTTCATGCTATGGTTAGGAAGGCAGAATCTTGCCGTGCCTTACAAAATGTCATGTTCCTACTTAAAAGCAAAGCTGAGCTTAGAAAATCTCTTCTCTAAAGCTCTCTGTGTCTTCCTTCTTTCCCTTTTTGCTTCCGTGTCCTGGTCATTATCCATCAGCAATCAGTTCCTTCTTTTATCCTGTAAGAGGTCCCATTTTGTTCCACCCCCAGTCCTGCTTTAGCTTTTAGATATTTTAAGAGGGCCCAGCCCTCAGACAGAGACTAGCTTGCCTATTCTTTGCTTTTTATCTGAGAGTGGTGGCAGTCAAAATCGTGTTATATATAGTCAGAGCATACTGCATACTGTACTAGACTAGTTAGCTCAATTACTACTGTGGTCACCTAAAATGAAGTTTCCATTGAGGGCAAGACTTGTGGCAGGGATAGAGGATAAACATATTTTCTCTTGTCAGTTCTGGCCTGGTTTTTGACACAAGTAAGAACCTAATGTGCCACCAGCAGTGACCAGCTATGAGCCTTCATGTGGTACCATAACTTTCAGGGAACAGTCAGGTCTCTGATGGCAGGGTGCTTAAATTGACCCCTTCCATCACAGAGAGGGCACCGTATGTTTTCACAGAATAGACATCAATTCTAGATTTTTATTTTCTTTTTCTATCATTCATCTTCCAGTATTACCATATGAGAGAAACTTTTCAGGATGCTGACGGAATCTTAAATTGCCTACCAAATGACTTAATTTATAGGGAAGGGAACTGGACAATGAATGGATGCCTGTGGGATTTGTAGATCTTTCCTAGTATGTCATCACTCAAAGTAGCTGGTCTAATAGATTGTGGAATAGCCTATTAAAGACACTATTATGATACCAGCTGGAAGACAATACCCATGAGTTTGTGGTGTT
Organism: Ailuropoda melanoleuca; assembly: GCF_002007445.2. Taxonomy (NCBI): domain Eukaryota; kingdom Metazoa; phylum Chordata; class Mammalia; order Carnivora; family Ursidae; genus Ailuropoda; species Ailuropoda melanoleuca. The sequence continues at coordinate 37,112,658 of NC_048235.1, forward strand.
ATCTTTAGCATGTGGCATAATATCTGAAAATGGCACCAATATACATTGCTGTTTTTTCCCCACAGCCCATACACAAGATCAGCAATAGTGGGGTAGCATCTTTCACAGTTACCCCTATAATAGGGAAAATTCACTTCCCATCTCAGTGACCTTCGGCTAATGATTAGAATTTTTAGAACCCAATGGAGGAGTGCTCTCATCAGGGAACATGTCAATGATTCCAATGAAATAAGAGACTGCTCTGCAATTTAAGTCCCCTTGTGCCACCGGTCGAAAGAGAAATGAAAGCCTCACACTGTGGGTTGTATAGATCTGACATGACAATAGAGAGGAAATAATGTAGTGCCACTCAATAAAGGTAGAGAGGAGTATGAATTGAACCCAAGGGAATCACCCACAATACTTCATATTATTTTATGAAGGGCAAATGTGCATGGGGCTATGCTGTTACCTCAACCAGACAGAACACCAAGGCTCAGATTCCTTCATGAATAAACACTGGGGCCACTCCACTGGGTAAACAACCCATTTGAGACACCAACTGAAGACAAACATATTTAATAGAGAAAGGATGGAATTGATGTCATCATCTGCCTTGGATCTAGTCACAGCACTGAGGACTGTGGTCTCTTTCTATGGAGTGCATCACCGTGACAGAGAAAGCAACACTGTGTGACAGGCTGCCTGGACAGCATCCTCGGTTTACTAATCTTTCTGCAGTTTTATCCCCTTTAAATTGTGGGTAACAATGATGCCTACCTCCTATACTTGCTATTAGCATTACGTGGGATAGTGTAGAAATAAGCACTTAACAAAATTGAGTGCTTAAAAAATGTCATTTATTAACTGATAATAGCTATTATTATTGCTAATTGCTATTGTTTCTCTTTTGTTCCTTGCAATAACATCTATTTATTTACGCACCTTAACAAAGCTCTCTTTCTCTTTTTTTTTCTTTTCCTTTTCTCTATTATTCAAAAGAGGGTTTGTTGGTACTATTTAGTCAAGAATGCTGAATATTGATGAGGCAATAGCAAAATTAGTAAAGGAATGGACATCTAGATATTCCAGACTTGAAGCTCTGTATAGCAGGTGGTGAGATTTTAGGTTGTCTCCCTTTAGGGAGGGTGTATTATCCGTAATAGGAGAATAGTTGCATTTGAGAACTGTTTGTTTCTTATATACTTAAACATTTTTAGAAGTGTAAGTGTAGCAATAAAGGATATGTGTAGATTTTTGGCAGTCCAAATATTGGATTGTAGTTAATATTTGCCTTTTTATTTGATCCCCAATAGTCCATTACAATGCCTTCAGGAGCATTTCCTCTGTGATTGTGTTTTGGGGGGGCACAGGGAAGCCTCAGCATTCAGAGAGTCCCTCTCATTGTCTGCAGGGAGGCATGCACCTGTGACTGAGGCTTGGAGAACTGGTTACTCTGACCTGTAACTTAGACTCTTCTGAGAGCAATGTAGGTATGGGTTTTGTCCTCTTACACTGGTTAGCAACTGCCCTCCCCCCATAGCTTGCTTCTTCTCACCATACTTTTCTTTCAGGTAGCTGAGGGAAGGACATGGGAACAAATATGGGAAGAATGAAGCCAGTGGACGATATCACCCTCTAGTGACTAAAGGCTCAGTATGTGAATATGCCCAGAAACTCCATAAATCAATGGGTAAATTAGTATCCTCACAGGAGGAATATGTGATGGACTATGTACAGGAGAGGGCATGAGGGAGGAGCAAAAAGAAAGGAACATCTTCCCTCATAAATAAAACAGAAACCAAAACCAAAACAAAAAAAACCCCAAAAAACCCAACCCTGTCAACCTTTCACAATATCTCCAAAAAATGACGTGATCTAAGGAAACACGAAAATGAAAAGATAATGATGTTTTGAGAGAAACATTTAAAGGCCCCTAAGGGAGAAGGAAGTCAACTTCAGGAACACTGCCAAGGAGAAGAAGAGATGAAAGCCTCATGCATGAAAAGGACTTCACCTCTCTCTGGAGTGACTTCAGAAAATCCATGGGTCCTTCAGGGGGTTAGGTGGTAAAAAACATTTGACTCTCTTGGAAAGAACTGCCCCCAAGGCAGATATCTCTAGAGGTAGAAGAGAACAGAGGGGATTTGAGAAAAATCAGATGAGGTCAAGTATATTTTGTTGCAATGAATCTGATAGGTAAATGTTTCCATGTTGAATGGCTTATTTGGGGGTCAGCTTTTAACCAAGCAGCAGAGACTATTAACAGAGGGCTGGCTGGGGTGTCAGAAGGCACAGGAACAACTGGGTTTTGGTCTTCCTGCTAGGTTGTTTGTTTTCTCTAGTCCTCAATTTTCTGATATATAAAAGGAGTAGAAAAATCTGTGTCCTACTTACATTGCAGGGTGATATTTATATTAAATGAGATCGTGTAAGTAATAGAAATGCATATATTTAAAGCTGTATAACATAATGGTAATTCTTTTTTTTTTTTAAGATTTTTTATTTATTTATTCGATAGAGATAGAGACAGCCAGCGAGAGAGGGAACACAAGCAGGGGGAGTGGGAGAGGGAGAAGCAGGCTCCTAGCGGAGGAGCCCGATGTGGGGCTCGATCCCACAACGCCGGGATCACGCCCTGAGCCGAAGGCAGACGCTTAACCACTGTGCCACCCAGGCGCCCCCATAATGGTAATCCTATTTATAGGTATGAAATTTCTGAAATCTGAATAAGCAGAAGTACCTTCCATATCTGTAATGATCACTCTACAGACTATGGAATGCATATTCCTGATGTAGCTTTGTTGGAGTGATCACAACCTAATTTCAGCAACAAGGGGCTCAATCTGTTAAAAATGATTAAAGATGATCTCCTTCCTTCACATCACTTTGAGAAAACTCTCCTAAACGGAGTTATTATATCCATTTCTCCTGTCCCAGGGCTGGGCATAGGCTATTCTATAGTTTGGAAATGGAAAATAAAGAAAGATCAGGTATTGTCATGGTATTACCTCTGGTTCTAGCCCATCTCAATCTGGATGCAAAGTCAGCACTTTACTGTCCTTGCCACAACTCCACCAAACATTATAGAACAAACCAATAGTTTAACAGAATCTCACTGGGAGGAAAAAGAAAATAACAAAGAATTTAAATTGTCTTCAAACATTTCTATTCTTTTCCAAAGACCCCTTTACTTTTAAGATTTATTTATTTATTTGAGGGGGGAGGGGTAGAGGGAGAGCAAGAGAGAATCTCAAGCTGACTCCCTACTGAGCTCAGAACCTGATGCGGGGCTGGATCTCATGACCCTGAGATCATGACCTGAGCTGAAACCAAGAGTCGGACTCTTAACTGACTGTGCCCCCAGGTGCCCCACCAAAGGCCCCTTTAACCACCAGTCCTTAGATTTCACTCGAGCATTCTTTCTTTCTTCTCCCCTTCCTTTCCCTCTCTCTCCTGACCATCAGTGATCCCACAAGCCCTGGATGAATAACATCTTCATAGTTCGTACTTTTCAGATTCAATGCCTATATAAATACAGTAGCCACATTTTAGTGTTCCTATGGTTAAGGCAAAACAAAAACAATTCCACTGCAGTTCCAGATGGCTTATCCAAGAATTAATCTCATACAGGAACATAACTCTTCTGTTAGGAAAAACAGACTTCTCCACAAAGAGTTATTTCAATGTCTTTGTAGTTACACAACTGCTCCACCCACCCCCTTGGGTGCAGCATTGCCAAATTATCTTTGACATGTATTGAACTTCTGTGGGTATCAGATACCTAGAAGAGTTACATTTCTGGCTCCTTTTTGGTAGGGAAAGCCATATGTCTCTTTCCGGCCAATGAGGTTTAAGCAGAAGTGATGTACTTGATTGAGCACTTACTTGCTTGTATTGCTACTCTCCAGACTCCTATTTTTTCCATCTGCCATAGCAGTGGTCTAGCTATAGATTAAGATATGGACGGTCAGACAGTCTAGGTCCCAGGGTCATAAGGTATGGAGTTCAGCCCCAGCTGGCGACTGATGGACATGAAGCATAAGAGATAAACACAACTTAAAACACAACTTAAAAACCTTTAGTCTTCTAAGCCACTCTATCCTGACTGCCACTCTATCCTGACTGCTATCATCTTCAGCCCCAGAAAGGCTAAGCCCCTCTAATAACAGCTTTTTTAGTTCTCCCTAATCTGTTGTTGACTCTGGCAGCAACTGGCCTCCCAGATCCCAAATTCCTCCCTCCAACCCTATGACCCTTTGAATATAGCTCTTTTCTCACAAAAATGTGTTGAAAGGCAGGACATAAGATAGTATAAAACTCATTTTGTAGTTCTTTAAATTTTCATCTCAAAGAAAATCCTCCCCTCTTGTGTTTTTCATGTTCTGATAAAAAGAAATTTTCTAAAGGACAAAAAAAAAAAATCCTATGAACAATCTACTTTTCCTGAACCAAAATTCATGTAAGACTCTTGCTGATTGGTAGTTTTTGCCATTTGGTTCTTCATACAGTACAGAGGGTTAGACTCTGAGTTTTATAATTAGTAAGGAATGGGCCCAAATTCCTGGTTAATAAATTTCAAAAGAATGAGTTTGGGTAGGTTATATAACATGTCTGAGTTTTGATTTCTTCTCTTGTAAGATGGGGACCATTCCAATGCCTCCCCAAAAGATATTGTGAGAATTAAATTAGCTAATGCACTTTAAATCCTAATCATAGTTAGCGTCTATCAAATAGTAAATGTTCAACAAATTGAAGCTATTATTATTATTATTTGGAAGTTCCGTAGATAGCTTGAAATACTGAAATAATCATATGATTTCTGACAAAGAACATTATATTTACCTGGGAAAATTATTATAGATAAAATGTGTGTGTGTTTATCTTTTAAATAAACAGCATTGTTCTTATCACAATACTCTGAATGAATAATACCTTTATAGATTTATACTTTTCAAATTCAATGCCTATGCAAATATCACAGTCACGTTTTAAACAAAACAAAACACCCATCCCATTGCAAACTAAGAATAACCTTGCTGTACATTTCATATACAAATGAAAGGTAATGTACACAAATTTTTAGAAAATTCACCCTATATTACTTGAAGAAAGCACACACATGGGATTGAAAAGATAATTCCTTTGAAGGAGGCACTTGTTGTTTGTTGTGGAGAGGTAGCTAAACAGTCTTTTTTTGACAATGTTTTTTTTTTCTTTAAATAGCTCTTTCTATAACATTATCAGGTCTTTTTCCTCATTCCCTTACCCCTGTTCCTCACAATCACTAATTCACATAAAGATACCTGAAGAAAAAGAAAGAAGGCAAAAGAGAAAAAGAGAGAAAGAATAAGAAATACTGAAAGAGAGAGAGAATGAGAGAAAGAAAAGGCTCCCATTGAGAAGTAATGTATCATCATTTGACTAGGTACATTCTATTTGTTAGCTTATCTAACATTCATAGCATTCCTCTGAAATATGTATGTTATCCCTTTTCTATAGATGAGGAAGATGAAGTCTGGAGGGAGGGAAAAGTTTCTAGGAAAATTCCTGGGCTCAATAATCTATTTTGAGCTAGTGTTTCCATGGGAACCCAGGCAGACACTGCAAGCCATTTTACATTGTTCAGTGTTCACGATCTAAGATTACTAATGAAGATCATGGGGTCAGAATAAACCACTCTCGGGGCGCCTGGGTGGCACAGCGGTTAAGCGTCTGCCTTCGGCTCAGGGCGTGATCCCGGCGTTATGGGATCGCCCCACATCAGGCTCCTCTGCTATGAGCCTGCTTCTCCCTCTCCCACTCCCCCTGCTTGTGTTCCCTCTCTTTCTAGCTGTCTCTATCTCTGTCAAATAAATAAATAAAATCTTTAAAAAAAAAAAAAAGAATAAACCACTCTCCTCTCAACTGTGTCTACCATCTTTGCCTGGGGCCTACTGTGGAAAGCCGTTCTATTTCAAGACCAAATACATTGTAGGATTTGGCAGACTTTTGTGTTGCCATGATATGGCAACCATCATTGAGTTCTCCAGATCAAGTGAAGGGCTTCTTTTGGCTTTAACGCAGAAAGGTAGATTTCCGTGTTCCCCCAAAAGTAGGCACGTGTTTGGCCTTCTCACTTAATTAAGTCATTGTTAATTGAACATCTAATATGCAACTCTAACAGCCAGCCCTTTGTATATCTCCTTTAAAACAAGTTCATCTCTCTATATATACAAATATATTTTCAAGGTTTAGTTTCCCTTTAATCAAAGCTAAAAGATCTTGATTATTTCTTTTATCTGGCACCAAATTAATTATAAAAGCTGTCTGTTAATATTAATATTGCTTCACTGTAGATCAATAGCTTGTATTACCTTTGAATCAAGCATTTCCATTTTATAACAAAACTTCACAGTACAGTTCAGAAAATCCAGGCATACAAATTTATGTAAAGATTTAAATGGAAGTGTTTTATCTTTTAATCATTCAACCAAGCTCCAGTTCAGTGACATAATCTGCTTAAACTGCACACATCCTCACATCCACAGGAATCATATGAAAGCAAGGTTTATGACATTTTTCTGTCATTTCCACCCGTAATTCCCCTTGATGGATTGCTGGAATTCACAGGGCTGGGGGGAATTACTGCCTCCCAACCATTCAGCCAAATCTAGAAGGCTTTAGTGCAATTCCAGTATTACCCTTTTCCTTCATGGCTGCATGACAGCAAAGACAAGGACGTTCCTGAGAATTCATCATATTGTTCTAAATAAATGCAATCTGATATATAACTTTATCCCCTTTCAAGAGGAGCAATATTTGATCTAATAGTCTGAGGTGGATTTCCTTGCATATTCATAGTTTAAGAAGTATTGGTGAAAGCATGGCTGTGCTGAGGGTCATTCCTTTACTGGCACCAAACTCTCAGAACAACAGGGATGGACTCGGATCCTGGATTTCTAGACTTTCTCCCTGGTGAAAGTTTCTCAGAGGAGAGCAGCAGAAGAGCTCTGGATGTTGCCCCCCTTAGTGGAACCACTTCTTTTTTGGCCTACTGCTATTTGGTCGGCAAGCGGTGGGTAAAGGATCATGCAAGAGTGTCCTCATTATATAAACCCCTCATGGTGCTAACAGCTTCAGCTGCAAAGCAAGTTTCCAAACAGTTACCTGTTGAGAATCAATCAGGCAAAGTTTTGGGTGGAGACATGGCTTGGGGCTTTAGGTGGGTCCAAGCTGAGATTGAGTCCAGGCTTGAGCAAATGGTCTGCGGGTATGAAAATGTGAAAGGAGACACTAACCTATCTTCCTTTATCCCCTTTACTTTTGTTTGCTTTTTTTTGTTTTCATTTTGTTTTGTTTGCTCTTCTCTCCTTGCATTTATTCTTTTTCTTGTTTGTCTTGGATCCAGTTTAGTTTTCCTTTTATTTTTATTTTCTTCATCCTTTTTAGCCACTACATGGGAGTTTTATTAAAATTTCTTTTTCATTATAATGTTACACATATTTTTTGTTTCTTGTGATGGTGGCAAAGAGTGCAGGTGGTACAAAGAGTTTTTGTCTCGCTGAAGATCATGTGGATGGAAACTAATTTAAAAAAATTGAGAATTTCTGCTTTTGTCTTAGTATTTGAAACCTCTTTCTTGAGACTTGTTCCTAAAACCTTAGGTTTCAAGACTGAGCACATTAGTTATAGTGTTTTCATTGTGAATCTGTCATTGTAAACAACCAAAACAACAGTGGATGCACCGATGGCAGCATACAAAGATCACTTTGGTTGCCGAAGTTGCTCTGACCCTTGACTGAGCCTCTTTAGTGGGACTGCAGTTGAATTTCACATGCACACAGTACTTCACCCATTTCCCTATTGATCAGTGAGTCCCTGTTCATAGGTTTCACTTCCTTGTCATGAAACTGGTATTTGGGACTATTCTGTGAAAAATAAATTAAAAAATAAAAGAATATGTGCTCTGGGACACAGACATTCCATTATTTGGTGAAAAGAACACAGAGGAGGAAGTATATTCTTAATATGCCAGACTGAACACCTGACTGCCGTTTATAAAACTATTTTGTTGGTTTAAGTGACAGATTTGCCATTAACTAATTTGGGGAAAGACAATTCATCATTTTAGGCCTCAATTCTCTTATTCACGAAAGGCAGTAATCAGAATAAGTCATCATTTAAATTCCTTCCAGCTCTAACATTCTGACTCTAAGGGCAAACTGGTGTGTACCGCAGACAGTTATGCCGTCACTACTCTCTTAAGGCACTAGGTGGCATAGACTTTGAGTACACAAACTCATTTCTCTAATGTTTTGACTATTCATCAATACCATTCTTACGGATAGTTTTTACTCAGTTACCTTCCATCTCTACTTGGGTCGTGTTCTTGGTCTGGGCTTACAGAGAAAAAGGGAATTACCACAAAAGAAGAAAAATAAGAATTGTGTAGTGCTTATGCTGAGCCTTACTCTGGCTAGAGATTCGTACGTTTCACAATAATTTGTGAGTAGAGCAATATTGAAATGAGTATATCCATGAAAAAACTGGGTCAAAGGTCAGCCAACTCAAGCTCCTGATGTAACTGAGTAGTAGAGCAGAGTTTTGAGACAAAGCTGCTTGATTTCCATACCCAGGCTACACTACCCCCTCTTGTAAGACATTAGCTAGCTCTCCTTCTGCCTGTGGGGTCCTGTTACCCTTAGTTCCTGATTGTGGGTTGTTTCACATATCTTTGGAGAAACAGAATGAAGAGCTAAGCCCTATGTAAAGGCATGCCCTTTCTTCCACTAAAAGGCAAAATTGCAAAACTGGAATCAGAAACATGTCACAGCTCTTCTACTCCAACTGACACATTTGTCACTTCCACTCATATTCTGTTAGTCAAAGTCAAGTCACAGAGGGAAGCCCAAAGTCAGTGGGACCGGGGTATCTGCTTTAGCTGTTGGCAAAGTATGGCAAAGGGAGTGGATAAAGAAAGCTACCAGAGACGAGGAACAGCTGGGAAAAACACTTTATTTTATGAAACTCTGGAATAGGTTCGTGGAGAAGTTTTAGAACCTCTTTTCTTAGAGATTATGAAGAAGAGAAAGAATGAACAAATTAATTTCTATTTTGTGAAATTCTAACTAAAACCAAGGCTATATAATTGCTATACCATGATCATAAGATGAATATCATTTTCCTGTACTTAAAAAAAAAAAAAGGAAATATCAAGTACACAATGTTCTTCCTGGGATGTATCCATAATTCTCTCTTAATTCATTCATTTTCCAATGGATTGCCCCTGTTTCTGAAACAAACGCATTCTTTCAATGATCACATCCTGGATTCTGTTTTAAAGGTAGTTTACCCTCACAAAAGGCAAAATACTGTTGGCTAGAGAAGACCAAGTTCTAACCACTCCTAACTCTCCCCATGAGAAAATTTTGTTTTTAAAATGAGACATTTTAAATCCAAACAAACCATATCTTATTCTCTACTAAACCCTTACAAAACATTATTTTTTGGGGCGCCTGGGTGGCACAGCGGTTAAGCATCTGCCTTCGGCTCAGGGCGTGATCCCGGCGTTACGGGATCGAGCCCCACATCAGGCTCCTCCGCTATGAGCCTGCTTCTTCCTCTCCCACTCCCCCTGCTTGTGTTCCCTCTCTCGCTGGCTGTCTCTATCTCTGTCGAATAAATAAATAAAATCTTTAAAAAATAAAAAAATAAAAAAAAAACATTATTTTTTTTCTTTGTGTGTGTGTGTTTAAAGGAAGTATGGTGGAATCTAGACTGTTGACTTCTGGCAAGAGCGAATTCCTAATGAGCTAAGTTTGAGTGATAAATGAACAAAGAAGTCAAACTTTAGACTTCCCACTCTTGCTTTCACTTTGGCCTCTACTTCCTTTCATCTAACTGCAAAGACACCAAAAGACATATCCTAGCTTCCAGGGAGACAGAGTGCATTAAGGGTCTGCAGAGCTGAACTTGTTTATGCGTCACACAAAAGCATTTGTTTCTCAGCAACAAAGGAAGTCACCATACTGAGGTCACCCTGATTACTCATCTATATGCAAGAAATAGTCTTCTAAATGAACCTTTTCCACCCCTCCTTTAATAATGATTTGTTCTCCAACACTTACAAGATTAGATTGAATGTGCCAAATCAAGGTAGAGAAATGACAGCTTTAACGTGCATTGAGCCAGTGCTTAAGGAAATTACGATGATAGTTTATCTTTTACCATGACTAAGCCAAGAACTGAGCTAAGAATTTAAAGAGATATTGTTTCTACTATTTTAAAGGTTGGTTTAGAATCATAACTGCTTCTTATGCCGCTAAGTATACCAAAGACTGATGAAACAGACTTCATCTATGAATTATGAAGGACAATGTAAGGTACAGAGAGGTTGCAAAAAATGTTCAATGGTATACAGTAAGTCTCAAGGAGACTGGTATTCCAAAAAACAAAGTACCATTGTGAAATATCAGTAATTATTATCAATAATAATTATCAATAATTATTCTTAATAGTAAAAGCTACTTCACACATACAAAGTTTTGTGATTATAAAGCTTCTTAAATTGCATCATTTCCTATGATCTTCTTTGCAACTTTGGAAGACAGAACTATCATACATTTTTTTCTAAATGAAGGAATTAGTAGCTCTTTTCATACATGAAAAGACTTCTAATATCTAATATCTCTCAGAATCTGTAACAAGGTTATAGATCAGTCAAAATTTGTGACAGTTTGATGCTTTGTTTGAAGTTTTTTTTTTTTCTTTTCATAGATAAATATGTTTTCCCTCCTAAGGAAATGAGTTGTATAAACAAGATTGCTAAGACAATGGTTAAATTACCTAATAGAAAGAACACTATTTAACAAGTGTCTTAAAGTACTTGAAAACCCTCATTGACTATGCCAGAATTCATGGACCAATGAAAAATTATACTAATTAATTGATAAAATGGGTTTTTTTGTTTGTTCATTTTCTAGATTTCCATTAAGATATAATCTGTAAATGTTGTTCTACTATTTGGACATTTTAGTAGTTCTATTCCTAGTTAGCATTATTTGTTTAGATATCAGTTAGGGATAGCTTTGCATATATAATATTATGACAAAGAATTATCTCCTTGATTACCAAGAGCCCACAGAAAAATAAAAATTAAGCAACCTGTTTCGGTACTTCCTACCCCTTGGGTAAGACACCACTAACTCTAACCATCAGATTATTTGCCTTTTGTTTGATTGATAAGAGATTTTTAGTGGATCTTTATAACAACAAACAAAACAAAATTCCATTGTGTCTACAGCTTTCTTTTTCTTTCTTCTTTTAAATGGTACAGAGATTTCCCATTTACCCCTTGCCCCACACATGCCCTCTCTTATTATCAACATCCCCCACCATACTGGTACATTTGTTACAACTGATGAACCTACACTGACACATTATAATCACCAAAAGTCTTTAGTTTACATCAGAGTTCACTCTTCATGTTCTATATTCTATGGGTTTGAACAAATGTCTAAAAACACGGATCCACCATTATTGTATTGTCACCCTCAAAAGTAAAACAGCCAGTTATTTTACCAGCAAAATTTTTTCCCCTAGGACTAGCACAGGTGATTTAATTTTAGCCACTCTGATTTGGATTTAATGACATATTCTTGTACTTTTAATTAACATTTGCCTAATAGCTAATGATGTAGAAAATCATTCCGTGTGCTTATTACCCTATCTACATCCTCTTTGGAGATATATTTGTTTTGCTCTTATAATTATATGGTTTTTATTTTATCTATTTGTTTTTTTATATTGTTTACCTATTGTTTTTTATATTTGGACAATATTATATATTGTATATATTAATGAATATATACACATTCTAGGTACTAGTGCTTTGTCAGACATATGGTTTGTAAAAGCTTCCACTTTCTAGCTGATCCTGTTATGCCCTTAACAGGATCTTTCACAGAACAAACTTTTTAGTTTTTTTAAAGATTTTATTTATTCATTCGACAGAGAGAGAGACAGCCAGCGAGAGAGGGAACACAAGCAGGGGGAGTGGGAGGAAAAGCAGGCTCATAGCAGAGGAGCCCGATGGTGGGGCTCGATCCCATAACGCCGGGATCATGCCCTGAGCTGAAGGCAGATGCCCAACCGCTGTGCCACCCAGGCGCCCCAAACTTTTTTTTTTTTCCTAACTGGAAAATATTTTAATGACATTTTTGTAACACAAAAATTTAAACTGAGGTTAAGAAGAATGTGAGGGAATCTACAAAATCATGAAATTATGTTGCTTTAAATCTTGACATTACCTGGATACTAAAAATGAACAGGTGTCCTATCAGCAGAGGTTCCATTTCTCCTCTCAAATGCAGAGTATCGTGCAACACTAATTATGATCATGTCTAATTTATCTTTTTCCTTTTTATGAATCTTGCTTTTGGTATTAAGTCAAAGTATTCCTTGTCTTGCCCTAAGTGCTGAAGACATTCTCCATGTTTTTCTAAAAGTTTTATAGAGTTACATTTTATATTTATGTCTACGAACCACTTTGAGTTAATTTTTGTATAAAGTGTGAGATTTAGATCAAGGTTTTGTTTGTTTGTTTTTTGGCTTATTGATGTCTAATTGCTATAGCATCATTTTTGATTTTTCAATAAATTACTTTTCCTCTAGCAAATTACTTTTATACCTTGGTCAAAAATCAGTTAGGCGTACTTGTTTTGGTCTATTTGTAGATTCTCTATTATATTTCATTAATGCATATGTCTATCCCTCCACCAATACCAAACAGTCTTGATTGTAGTAGATGTATAAGTTAAACTGGTAGTCTGATTCCTCCCCCTATATTTTTATTTTCAAAATTGTTTTAGCTATTTCAATTCTTTTACCTTTCCATATAAATTTTAGAGCTATCTTGTCTATTAATAGAAAACAAAAATAGAAACAAAAAAACAAAACCTTTCTAGGATTTTGAAGAGAACCTGTCAATCGATTTGGAGAGAGTTGACATCTTTACTACCTGAGGTTTACTAAACCATGAACATGGTATATCTCTCCATTTAGATCTACTTCAATTTCTCTTGTCAGCATTGAATAGTTTTTAGCATACGAGTCTTGTCTATGCTTTGGTAAATTTACACCCAAGTATTTAATATTTTTATCAATTGTAAATAATATTGTATTTTTAATTTTAGTGTCCATGTGTTTATTACTAATAAAAACATAATTTTTCTATGTTCATCTTGTAACCTATCTTATTAACTCACTTAATTCACTCACTTAACTCACTTAATTCTAGATGTTTTCTTGTTGTTGCTTTTTAATTCTTATGAAGTTTTACCTAGGCAATTATGTTATCTGCCAATATAAGCTGTTTCATTTCCTCCTTTCCAGGCTATATTCCTTTTATTTATTCTTCTTGCTTTATGGTACAGTCAGACTTCTAGCACTTTGTTGAACAAAAGTGGTGAGAGTGGACACCTGTGTCTTCTTCCTGATCTTAGGAGGAAAGCCTTCGGTTTTTCATCATTAAGTAAATGTTAGCTGTAGGTTTTTTGTAGATATTCTACCAAGTTGCGGACATTCACCTCTATTATTATCTTTATCATAAATATGTGTTAAATTATGTCAAATGGATTTCTTCATTGATTGATATAATCATTTGATTTTTTTCCTTTAGGCAATTAATATGTTGAATTACATTGATTAGTTTTTTAATACTGAGCAAGCCTTGCATTTGTGAAAAAAAATCTACTTAGCTATGGTGCATAATTATTTTTCTTTGTTGCTGAAATCTATTTGTTAAAATTTTGTTAAAAATTTTTTGTTTAAAGCTGTAGTAATCAAAACAGTATGTTACTGGCACAAAAACAGACATAGATCAATGGAACCAAACAGAAAATGCAGAAATAAGCCCACAATTATATGGTCAACTAATCTTCAACAAAGGAGGCAAGAATATCCAATGAGAAAAAGACAATCTCTTCAACAAATGGTGTTGGGAGAAGTGGACAACTACGTGGAGAAGAATGAAACTGGACCACTTTCTAATACCATACAGAACAATAAACTCAAATTGATTGAAGAACTAAATGTGAGACCTGAAACCATAAAAATCCTAGAGGAGAACAAAGGCAGTAAGTAACTTCTTTGACATTAGCTGTAGCAACTTCTCTCTAAATATGCCTCCTGAGGTAAGGGAAACAAAAGCAAAAATAAACTACTGGAACCACATCAAAATAAAAAGCTTCTTCACAGTGAAGGAAACACAATCAACAAAACTAGAAGGCAACCTATAGAATGAGAGAAGATATTTGCAAATGACATTTACAATAAAGGGTTATATATATATATATATATGGAACTTATACATCTCAACACCTCCCCAAAAGAAACCCAAAAATCAAAACAAAAGGAAACAAAAAAACCCCAAATAAACCAATTGAAAAATGGTCAGAAGACATGAACAGTGATTTCTCCAAAGAAGACATCTAGATGGCCAGCAAACACATGAAAAGATGCTCAACATCACTAATCACCAGGGAAATGCAAATCAAAACCACAATGAGCTATCAGCTCACACCTGTCAGAATGGCTGAAATTAACAATACAAGAAACAACAGATGTTGGCCAGGATATGGAGACAAAGGAACACTCCTGCACTGCTGGTGGAAATGCAAACTGGTGCAGCTACTGTGGAAAACAGTATGGAGGTTCCTCAAAAAGTTAAAAATAGGACTACCTTATAATCCAGCAATCACACTACTGAGTAATTGTTCAATTCTTTACCCAAAGAATACAAGAACACTAATTCACAGGGATACATGGACCCTTATGTTTATAGCAGCATTATTTACAACAGCCAAGACATGGAAGCAGCCCAAGTGTCCATAGATTGATGAATGGATAAAGAAGAGGAGGCATGTATATACAATGGAATATCATTCAGCCATTAAAAGAATGGAATCTTGCCATGTGCAAAGACAAGGATGGATCTAGAGGGTAAAATGCTAAGCAAAATAGAGAAAGACAAATACCTTATTTCACTCATATGTGGAATTAAAAATAATAAAACAAATGAATAAAGAAAAAAAGGCAAACAAAAAATGTGATTCTTAAATACAGAGAACTGATGGTTACCAGAGGGGAGGTAGGGGGTTGGGTGGAATAGGTGAAGAGCATTAAGAGTACACTTATCATGATGAGCACTGAATATTGTATAGAATTGTTGAATCACTATATCGTACACCCGAAAGTAATATCACAGATTGTTAATCATAATAGAATTTTTAAAAAATCCAAAGTTAAAATAATTGAAATTACACAGAATGTATTTTCTGACCACAGACTTCATAAGAGAAAGAGAACATAAAAATCTTCAAACACTTGGAAATTTTAAAAAAATGATAATAATAAAACTCTTTTACATAACCCATGGATCACAGGGAGAAATTTCATGAGAAATTTAAAAAAATACATTGAACTGAGTCAAAAAGAAATTAAAACATATCAAATTTTGTGGGACATAGGCAAAGCCATGCTGAGGGAAATTTATACTACTAAATGCATACATTAAAAAAAAACAAAAAGTTGAAAGTCTCAAATCAATAATCTAAGCTCCCACATCAAGAACACAGAAAAAGAAGAGCAAAATAAGCCTAACAGAGGGAAGGATAAAGGTCAGAGATAATGCTAAGTGAAATAAGTCAAGCAGAGAAAGACAATTATCATATGGTTTCTCTCATCTATGGAACATAAACTAGGAAGATTGGTAGGAGAAGAAAGGGATAAAGAAAGGGGGGGTAAACAGAAGGAGGGAATGAAGCATGAGAGACTATGGACTCTGAGAAACAAACTGAGGTCTTCAGAGGGGAGGGGGGTGAGGGAATGGGATAGGCTGGTGATGGGTAGTAAGGAGGGCACGTATTGCATGGTACATTGGGTGTTATACGCAACTAATGAATCATCGAACTTTACATCAAAAACCAGGGATGTACTGTATGGTGACTAACATAATATAATAAAAAAACATTAAAAAATAATAAAATAAAGTAAAAAGGAAATCAAAGAATATATAGAATATTAAAATTTTATTTAAAAAAGATCAGAACACAAAATAATGAAATTGAGAACATAAAAATCATAAAGAATATCAATGAATCAAAGAGCTGGTTCTTTGAAAATCAATTATACTTGTCTTGGTGTGATTTTCTTTAGGTTTTATCTTATTGTTTGCTCAGCTTTTGTAGGATTATGTCCTCTACCAATTGGAAAGTTTTCAGCTAATATTTTTTTTAATAATTAATTTTATTTTATTATATTATGTTAATCACCATACAGTACATCCCCTGATCCTGATGTAAAGTNCACAGTCCATAGTCTCTCATGTTTCATTCCCCCCTCTGATTACCCCCCCTCCATCCCCCCCTTCCCCCACCGATCCTCCCAGTTCTTATGTTCCATAGATGAGAGAAATCATATGATAAATTGTCTTTCTCTGCTTGACTTATTTCACTTAGCATTAGCTCCTCCAGTGCCGTCCATGTTGCAGCAAATGTTGAGAATTCGTTCTTTCTGATATCAGCTAATATTTTTTTAATTACTTTCTCAGTAATATCTTCTTTCTCCTCATTCCAGGACTCTAATGACATGAATGCAGGATCTTTTTATTATAGTATCACAGGTTCTTAAAGCTTTGTTCATTTATTCTTCCCACGTATTTTCTTTCTGTGGTTCATGTTGGGTATTATCATTGTCACTGATTGTTTCCTCTGGTTCCACCACTCTGCTGTTGAATTCATCAACTGAATTGTTGTTGTTGTTATTTTCTTTCTGTGGTTCATGTTGGGTATTATCATTGTCACTGATTGTTTCCTCTGGTTCCACCACTCTGCTGTTGAACTCATCAACTGAATTGTTGTTGTTGTTGTTGTTATTGTTTTCTTTTTGCTTTTTTGATTATTGCTTTTAAGCTCTAAAATTTCTATTTTTTTGTTCCTCTTTATATCTTTTATTTATTTGCTAAGACTTTCTATTTCTTTGCTGAGATCTTCCAGTTTGTTTCAAGCATGTCTAAAATGCTTGTTGCAGCATTTTCATCATGGCTGCTTTAAAATCTTAGGCAGATCATTCTAATATGTCCGTCAACTCACTGTAGGCATTTATTGATTGTCTTTTTTCATTCAGTTTCAGATATTTCTCATTCTTGCCATGATGAGTGATATTCAGTTGAAATTTGGCCACTTTTTATTATGTATGAAACTCTGGATCTTACTTCAATCTGTTTTAACTGGATTTTTTGGGACACTACTCTGTTAGGGAGAAGTGGGGCCCTGCCTTTTTACTATCAAATGGAGATAGAAGTCTGGGTTTCCCTACTGTTTAAGCCAACAGGAGGCAAGTCTCCTTATTGCTGCTGGATGTGAATGGGAGTTCTGGCTCCCCATGTGGCCTCCCTTGACACTACCATGGGGATGGACTCATTACTGCTGGTCAGGGATGAATATAATCACTAGACCTCCTCTACTATCAAACCAGAAAATTTAAGGAACTCAACACCATGTGATCCTTCATGTCCTGAGGTCCCTAGCTGTAATGCTTTTCCCCCACTTTTCAGAGTATTCTTATGCTTGTGATCATAATTTTCAGTTATATTTAGGAGAAAAAATGGAGGCGGGGATTATGTCTACTTCATCTTCTCAAAAGCAGAAGTCTTATCATCATTTTTTATTTTTGATTGAATATTTTGAACCTGTATGGAACCTTGCTTTTAGTTGTCTTTGTTGTTTTTTAACATCTGATTTCCGTCCTTTTTACTGAAATGTTTCTGCATTTTCCAGGAACTAGCTAATAGTTTCCAGCAAGTACTTTTATAGCTTTTTTATTATTTTGTGTTATATTCAAAAGAATATTTTTGATGTTTTGTTGTTATGAAGTGTTCAAATAAAAATGCAACACATAAACATTTTTATTTCTCTACCTAAATAAGCTTGTGTGATATGAAATGGTTTCAATATTAGATTTTCTTGTGTTGTTTTTGCAAAGCCAGCTCTACAGCATAGCAAAGGCTATTACTGCCTGAATTAAATATGTCATGGAAGCCAAAGTGAGACACTATTTAAGGTGTACATACTTGTGATCAGATGTTAAGTGCTTTTAATATGCTCTAAAACATTATAGTTAATTAATTCAGCAACTTGTTTGCTCTAAGCGTTGACAATATATGTGAGCTTAAGTGGTGCTTTCTAGGCCTCTTTGATTTTACATGACAAGTATGTTCCTAAAATGTTAGGATTATTAACTGACAAACTATTGGATCTGGAAAGTCACTCTCAAATTTTGGTACATGTTTCTGGGCACGTGACAATATATATGGGTTACAGAAAGTCAAAATACTGACAGAACATAGTTTTACGTAGAATAATTAATGTTAGAAAATATGCAGAATATTTTGAACTTTTATGTTCATGCTACTGTGTGTGAACAAAATCATGAGATATTGTTTTCCTTTGTTGTCTTGTTTGTAAATATTGCTGTTAATCATCTTTTAAAAAAAAAACTCAGAAAATTGAACTACTGTATGTAACTTTAGTTCTTGTGATAATTTGGTATTTTGTTATTTTGAAGCTAAATAACAAAATCCAGTGTTGCTAGTACTTCAGTCTGTTCAAAGCAAATAGGGTTGATACTGAAGTGAAAGTCAAGTATGTTGATGTCATTTAAAAACAGTCCTTATTGTGACCTTATATAGATGGCCTTATAGCACATATTTTTTAAAAATGTGCCATCTTATGAACCAGGTTTTTTTTTTTTTTTAAGATTTTATTTATTTATTCTACAGAGATAGAGACAGCCAGTGAGAGAGGGAACACAAGCAGGGGGAGTGGGAGAGGAAGAAGCAGGCTCACAGCAGAGGAGCCTGATGTGGGGCTCCGATCCCATAACGCCGGGATCACGCCCTGAGCCGAAGGCAGACGCCCAACCGCTGTGCCACCCAGGCGCCCCTGAACCAGGTTTTTTTTAATGAATTAATTGATTTATTTGACAGAGAGAGACAGCCAGCGAGAGAGGGAACACAAACAGGGGGAGGGGGAGAGGAAGAAGCAGGCTCCTAGTGGAGGAGCCTGATGTGGGACTTGATCCCACAAAGCTAGGATCACGCCCTGAGCCGAAGGCAGATTCCTAATGAGTGCACCTCCCAGGCGCCCCTGAACCTGTTTTTTTTTTTTAACTTTGGATTACTTAAAAAAAATATATCTTACTCAAATATTATACCATGTCCATTCGGTTACATCTTTTTATTTGTTCAATTGTGCACTTCTTCAAAAATATTTATTTAATGTATATTTTGTATCAGTAAAGTGCTAGGCAGTAGGAATTGAGTGGTAAACAAGAATTATATGATTCTGGGGCACCTGGGTGGCTCAGTCAGTCAAACATCTGCCTTTGGCTCAGGTCACGATCCCAGGGTCCTGGGATCAAGCCCCACAACAGGCTCCCCACTCAGGGGGAGCCTGCTTCTTTCTCCCTCTTCTCCCCTGCTCCTGCTCTCTCACCCCCTCTCTATGTCAAATAAATAAATAAAATAAATAAAATAAAATAAAATAAAATAAAATAAAAAAGAATTATATGATTCTGCTCTTACTAGGCCCACTGTCTGAAAGGAAAGACAAATACATAAACAGAAATATAAAGTAGGACTTAAGTTATGGGAATTTACAGTAAAAAAAATGGCTTTGTAACATCTAAGTACTAAAAAATGTGTTAGGTGATTGTTGGTGAATCATTGTATATGCTTAATTACAGTTTGTATTTCTCATCATTTACATGTTTCAAATCGATCAGCTTTAAACCACATTTTCCATAAGAAACATATGTTTTTGTATATAAATATAAAATTTGAAATCCAAAAATTTAAACTAATAAAAATCATAATGAAAAACATTTAGAACAATACAAAGTCAATTAGTGGAACTGGAGGGGTTTTCCCTTAAAAATCTAGGCAATAAATCTTTCAGTAGAAAAGGTTATATGACTCTATTCACAGTTATAGGCAAATAGCTGCAGGTAATCTAATAATTGCAGATTGTACTTAAGTACTTATATGAGAAAGTAATTTTTTGTTATTAATATGAAAATGAATCTAGGTTTCTTTTGTGAATAAACCCTAAGTAATAACTCCTTGTGACTATGACACTTGTGGAGATGTTCAAAAAATAAAATGAGAGTGTTGGAAGAAAATTACCAGTTTTTTGCAAATAAAAAAATAAAAAGCTGTGTCCATATACAATATAACGAAAAGCAAAATTAAATAAGAAAGTGAAAACATGTTTGAATGTCTTTCAAGGTTTTTCAGGTTTGCCCTGGGAGGTGTAGCTCAGGCAACTGGAGAAAATTTGGTGATACCTTTAACTATAGATACCCAAATCTACTTTGGGATTAAGGGAGAAAGCCAGAGAGCAAGACTGAGAGAGAAAAAGAGAGCGTGCAAGTATCATGTCCCCACCCCCAAAATGTACTTTTATAGAATTGGAGCTAAAATAAATTATTTTAATGAACCTGAGGATTATTTAGAAGAAGGATTATTTTGATACTTAGGTGGTAAAAATTAGCCAGGATATTTAGATTTACCACTGAAAATGTTATTATTAGGTAATTTTATTGCTCTTTTCCATTCTGTTTCTAAATATGTTGCCATATTTTCATGGAAATGTATTAATTACAAAATATTTTATAGAAAACTACTAGTAAATATACTTTTTTTGGGGGGGGCAGCAGAAGTGAATGAACCCGTGCATTAGTGAAACCAAGTCTATAACAGATAAGTCACTAAGTGTGGTACATTTCACCATGGAAATAGCAAATCCTGAACGTGTGACCAACCACTGCATTCTTCAAGAATAACAGTAATAGGAAGTGCTCAAGACGGCCATCAAAATGTAAATTTCTTAATGTGACCCATTTGCCAAATGTCCATTTAGTCTCTATGTAGAAAAGTCACCAGACTGGTTTTTCTCCACTTGCCACCCCAGATCTGCTCTCCATATTTCCCTTCCTCCCTCTGAACCTAGGTAACTATTCCCTACATCTTCCAAGCTATTTCATCACTTGTTTTTTGGGGGAATTCAGCCAGTCATGAGCAATCAGATATGTTTTCACCCCGCTTCCTCTCTGCTTTGTATCCTGACACTCTGGCCCTGGTGGTGTTCTTCTGCGCTCCGAGCTCCTGCCAGGCCGTCCTTCCTGCAAGGCTCCAGCTCACACTGGGTTCAGCAATACTATTTCTTCACTTGCTCCCACAGTCCTAGAAGTGGTTAAGGCTTCCTGCTAGTGCTAGCCTCTGAGTAACTAAACATCCCTTTTTCTTTCTTCTAAAGTACTCCCTTTACACAAGTCTCTCCATTTCAACACTCTGAATAGAAATGTTTCCTGCTGGATTAATGACAAATATTTAACTTTCTCAATTATATTTGGAGGAAACTGTTCACTGAAAACAGATGAGTTTTTTAACCTTCCCTGCAGTTTTAATCATCCCTCACAATATTATAATTACAAGAAGAAAGAATCTGATCAAAGAGTCAGTAACCCCACAATAATCATCATTCATTGAATGTTTACTACGTATGAGGGACCACTCCAAGCACTTCACATATATCAATTCTTTTTTTTTTTGTCAAACTGTCATATATGGTGGATGCTATTATAATTCTTAATTTATAAGCAAGAGAAGTGAAGGACAAAATGCTTTAATGAGAAGGGTGGTAAACTTAGTGAGTGCCAGAGTCAGGCAGTCTTAATCAGGCTCTTAATTTTTGTGCTATGTCTTAGCTAGAAGTTGGCTAAAATCTTAGGTAGAAGATGTACTAATCTAAATTTCTACCAACAGATGTTTGAAAGTATTGTACCCTTCATTGCTGAACCACCTCATTGGCTGCACTAAATTTGTCCGTAGTGATAGAGATAAAACTGTTATTTGAACTGACACATGTCCTATAATGTACTTCACTAGCATTGTGAACTTTGGCTACAATAACACATAATTCATTTATCACATTTGCATGCTTGATTGCCCTCTCTTCCACTACAGTTGCACCCTTCAGGGGACAGGGATTATCTCCATATTGTTCACTGTTGTATCCTTAATGCTTTGCAAAGTACCTGGCACATTTTAGGCCCTAAATAGATTTTTACTAAGTGAATGAATAAACAAATAAATGTACGAATTTGTGTATCACTGAGTTCTCACAATATTATAGTTACAAAAAAAAAAAAAAAGAAAAGAAAATTGCAGAGTTGCTTAACCTAATAGAAGTGCTACAACTTTTAGAATTTTGCCCAATTTTTCAAAATTAGTAGATACTAATGCAAGAATTTTTCTCATTAGCCCATGTGATAGGTAGAAAACTTTCTTCCTCTATCACAGTTAATAATTTTAAACATTTGCTGTGTTTTAAAAAGGCAAATATAGATTAGAATAAAAAAAGTTCTTGTACTTTTTTTCTAACAAAGGAAACTTTTCAAGTATATAAAAAATTGCAAGAATTATACATGAAATTGATAAACTAACAACTTTATTTTACAATGAGCATTTTGTTATGTTTTCCTTGTCAGGAAACTCTCCTTCCCTTCAGTCTCTCCCCACCCTCTTTTTAATATATATATAATAGTAGATTGTTGATATCAGTGGATGGCTCCCCTAATTACTTTGGGGCACTTATCATTAACTAGAGTTCAATATGTTTTCATTTTTAGGTAAAATTTTAAAATAAAATAAAATGGCTTCGCAGGTGAATTCTGCAAACATTTAAAGAAGAGTTAATATCTATTCTTCTCCTACCCTTCCAAAAAATAGAAGAGGAAGGAAAGCTTCCAAATTCATTCTATAAGGCCAGCATTACCGAACACCAAAACCAGAAAAAGACACCACAAAATGGAAGAAAGGAAGGAAAGAAGAAGGAAGGAAGGAAGGAAGGAAGGAAGGAAGGAAGGAAGGAAGGAAGGAAATAAAGCAAAGAAGAAAAGCAAAGAAGAAAATAAAACAATACTACAGGCCAATATCTCTAATGAACATAGATGCAAAAATCTTCAACAGAATATGTCGAATACATAGTAAACTGAATCCAACAATATATTTTAAAAAATCATTCACCATGATTAAGTGAGATTTGATTCTAGGTAAACAAGAATGGTGCAATATTTACAAATCAATCAATGTGATGTATCACATTAACAATAGAAAAGATAGAAACCACATGATCATCTCAATAGAGCAGAAAAAGCATTTGACAAAGTACAACATCATTCATGATAAAAATTCTCAACAAAGTAGGTTGAGAGGAAACACATCTCAATATAATAAAGGCTATATATGAAAAACCCACAGCAAGTATCATACACAAATGGTGAAAAACTGAGAGCTTTTCCTCTAAGATCAGGAACAAGACAAGGATATCCATTCTCACCACTTGTATTCAACATAGCCCTGGAAGTCCCAGGCACAGCAATCAGAACATACATACATACATACATACATACATACATAAATGGAAGTAAAAGGCGTCCAAATAGGTTAGGAAGGAGTAAAACTCACTATTTGCAGATGACATGATACTATATGTGGAAAACCTCTAAGACTTCACCAAAAACCATTAGAACAGATAAACGAATTCAGTAAAGTTGCAGGATACAAAATTAATATACAGGAATCTATTGCATTTCTTTACACTAACCATGAAGTAGCAGAAACAGAAATTAAGAAAACAATCCCATTTATAACTGCACCAAAAATAATAAAATACCTAGGAGTCAACTTAACCAAGGAGGTGAAAGACTTAAACTCTGAAAACTGTAAAACACTGATGAAAGAAACTGAAGGTGATACAAGCAAATGGAAAGATATTCCATGCTCATGGATTTGGAGAACAAATATTTTTAAAATGTCCATACCACCCAAAGCANATGAAAGAAACTGAAGGTGATACAAGCAGATGGAAAGATATTCCATGCTCATGGATTTGGAGAACAAATATTTTTAAAATGTCCATACCACCCAAAGCAATCTATAAATTTAATACAATCCCTACTGAAATATCAAAAGTAAAATAGACAATGTACAGATATCAAGTGTCTCATTTGATGAGTTTTGACAAATATATACATCCAAGTATCCCACCATTAATTCAAGATACAACACATTATCATTGCTCCAGAAAATTCCCTTAATAACCTCTCTCTGGCAATCTCTACCTCCACCCCCTTCTAGACTGATTGGTATTTTTTTCCACCAGAGTTTAGCTGTGCCTAACCTAGAACTGTCTCAATAACCATTCTCAGCATTTCCAAATAAGAGTGTTACATTTCCTGATGGGAATTTTACCTGTCTTCAAACAATGCAAGGCTTCCCTTGCCTTCTCTTTTTCATACAGTCTTTGATTTCCAACCATTCTAATGGAGGTTCCAGAGTGTCTTTAATGGTTTCAGATAGTTATTTCCCAATTAATATGGAAGTTTATAGTATCACCTATTTCCTAGTAATTCTGTTTATGTATAAGCTTGTACAGTTTAATTTGCTCACCTTGTTGATCTGCGGTTTGTGAAAGATGTCTGAAGAGGCTTGAATTTAGACAGCTGCCATTACCCAACAGAAATCTTCCAGTGCATATCTTCATGACCTATGTTATTTTCTGAAAATAAACATGTTGGATAATTAATAGTTTTACTAAGGTGGAAATCTCCATAGTGGAGTGTTTGTATCTCAGGGAATGAGACAAAAATTTTTTTCTTTCTTGATCTAAAAACACAAGGAAGGTATTAAGCTTTAGTAAATTAATCAAGAACTGTTTATACATATAAATTAATAATTTAAATTTCCATTGATATATTTATATTNTTATGTTTTCCTTGTCAGGAAACTCTCCTTCCCTTCAGTCTCTCCCCACCCTCTTTTTAATATATATATAATAGTAGATTGTTGATATCAGTGGATGGCTCCCCTAATTACTTTGGGGCACTTATCATTAACTAGAGTTCAATATGTTTTCATTTTTAGGTAAAATTTTAAAATAAAATAAAACGGCTTCGCAGGTGAATTCTGCAAACATTTAAAGAAGAGTTAATATCTATTCTTCTCCTACCCTTCCAAAAAATAGAAGAGGAAGGAAAGCTTCCAAATTCATTCTATAAGGCCAGCATTACCGAACACCAAAACCAGAAAAAGACACCACAAAATGGAAGAAAGGAAGGAAAGAAGAAGGAAGGAAGGAAGGAAGGAAGGAAGGAAGGAAGGAAGGAAGGAAGGAAATAAAGCAAAGAAGAAAAGCAAAGAAGAAAATAAAACAATACTACAGGCCAATATCTCTAATGAACATAGATGCAAAAATCTTCAACAGAATATGTCGAATACATAGTAAACTGAATCCAACAATATATTTTAAAAAATCATTCACCATGATTAAGTGAGATTTGATTCTAGGTAAACAAGAATGGTGCAATATTTACAAATCAATCAATGTGATGTATCACATTAACAATAGAAAAGATAGAAACCACATGATCATCTCAATAGAGCAGAAAAAGCATTTGACAAAGTACAACATCATTCATGATAAAAATTCTCAACAAAGTAGGTTGAGAGGAAACATATCTCAATATAATAAAGGCTATATATGAAAAACCCACAGCAAGTATCATACACAAATGGTGAAAAACTGAGAGCTTTTCCTCTAAGATCAGGAACAAGACAAGGATATCCATTCTCACCACTTGTATTCAACATAGCCCTGGAAGTCCCAGGCACAGCAATCAGAACATACATACATACATACATACATACATACATAAATGGAAGTAAAAGGCGTCCAAATAGGTTAGGAAGGAGTAAAACTCACTATTTGCAGATGACATGATACTATATGTGGAAAACCTCTAAGACTTCACCAAAAACCATTAGAACAGATAAACGAATTCAGTAAAGTTGCAGGATACAAAATTAATATACAGGAATCTATTGCATTTCTTTACATTAACCATGAAGTAGCAGAAACAGAAATTAAGAAAACAATCCCATTTATAACTGCACCAAAAATAATAAAATACCTAGGAGTCAACTTAACCAAGGAGGTGAAAGACTTAAACTCTGAAAACTGTAAAACACTGATGAAAGAAACTGAAGGTGATACAAGCAAATGGAAAGATATTCCATGCTCATGGATTTGGAGAACAAATATTTTTAAAATGTCCATACCACCCAAAGCAATCTATAAATTTAATACAATCCCTACTGAAATATCAAAAGTAAAATAGACAATGTACAGATATCAAGTGTCTCATTTGATGAGTTTTGACAAATATATACATCCAAGTATCCCACCATTAATTCAAGATACAACACATTATCATTGCTCCAGAAAATTCCCTTAATAACCTCTCTCTGGCAATCTCTACCTCCACCCCCTTCTAGGCTGATTGGTATTTTTTCCACCAGAGTTTAGCTGTGCCTAACCTAGAACTGTCTCAATAACCATTCTCAGCATTTCCAAATAAGAGTGTTACATTTCCTGATGGGAATTTTACCTGTCTTCAAACAATGCAAGGCTTCCCTTGCCTTCTCTTTTTCATACAGTCTTTGATTTCCAACCATTCTAATGGAAGTTCCAGAGTGTCTTTAATGGTTTCAGATAGTTATTTCCCAATTAATATGGAAGTTTATAGTATCACCTATTTCCTAGTAATTCTGTTTATGTATAAGCTTGTACAGTTTAATTTGTTCACCTTGTTGATCTGTGGTTTGTGAAAGATGTCTGAAGAGGCTTGAATTTAGACAGCTGCCATTACCCAACAGAAATCTTCCAGTGCATATCTTCATGACCTATGTTATTTTCTGAAAATAAACATGTTGGATAATTAATAGTTTTACTAAGGTGGAAATCTCCATAGTGGAGTGTTTGTATCTCAGGGAATGAGACAAAAATTTTTTTCTTTCTTGATCTAAAAACACAAGGAAGGTATTAAGCTTTAGTAAATTAATCAAGAACTGTTTATACATATAAATTAATAATTTAAATTTCCATTGATATATTTATATTATAAAAATGGAAAATAGAGGCTTGTGGGTATTATTCAGAATTTCTCTTCATTGTGAATAATATCTGTTCTTAAGTAAACTTTCGACGCATTGATCTTTTGCAGCTTGTATTCTCTTGATGTAAAGGTACATTCATATGCCACTTCGCTACAACTGAGGCTTGTTACATAAATATTTTAAAATCAACAACCTGACCATCTAAATAACACTGATTATGCATGCTCAAGAATAAACATCAACCCAAACAGAACAGCAGAGTTATTATATAGTGCCTTAATACATTTTTCTTTGTGTCATAGAATCTCTGTTAATGGACAAACTCTGACACCATTTCTACTGGCATAAAATGACCATGATACATTTGTTTATTCTGACTGATAAATATCTCAAACTTCGTGGTTCAATCAATCATGCCGACTCTACATTGATATGGGAAGTGATGTTACTTAAATAAATTGACATTCTAGTCGTTTTTTCATTGCCTGATTTACAGAGAAACCAATTAAATGTCTTAGTCAAAAATGAGTTATGAGGTACAGATCATTAGTTAGTTCAGTGAAAAGGGCAGCAAATTTGGTAAGATAGGAAGCTGGAACCTAGTTATAGTGGGGATACAATAAATCTATTTAAGATTGCCTTGAAAAAGAATTTGCTTAGGAAAAAAATTAATGGTAATAGGTACATGACTCCTAAACTCTCTACTTATTAACATTGTTTTTTTATATTTTTTTTCCATGTAGCAATGCTTTAAAAATGAGCGGTAGTCTTGGAAGCATCTTGGTTAGCCATAGTATTATCTCAGTAGAGACTCAACAGAAAGTATCACATTGGGATGGCAAATTTGTGTCACACTACTCTCGACGCTTAATGAAAGGTATTTTTTGTTCATTTAAGCACTCTTCAACACTGAGCCCTCACAAAGCCTTCTCATCGTAATCTTCCAAGAAGACAAAATCAATTAACTGAAGTTACTAGTGGACATAAGATTTTTGCATTTACAAAGAGAAAGGAGGAGAAGGGGGAGGAGGAAGAGAAGAGAAGAAGGAGGAGGAGGAGAAGAGGAGGAAGAAAGAAAAAGAGGAAGAAAAAAAAAGAAAGAAGAATTAAAAATTATGATCTTATAAAGAACAGTCATCTTTGACCTAGATCTCTAGCAACGTTGAGGCTAAAACCTAAGGAAGAGAACCAGGAAGATCATTGTAGAATCATTGTGAAGCATGAGCCTGGAACATGGCACTAACTTGGTTCAAGAACAGCTAGGCATTGCTATGATGTAAGCAAAGATCAGGGTAGGAATAATCCAATTTAAATACTGGAGCTAGGATCTAAGATGATATGAGAGTGGGCTATTAGTTTTTATGTTTTGATAGAAGCCATCAACACAGAAAACTTAAACTTTAAAAAAAAAACAGGGTTTTTTATTATTATTTATTTTTATAAGATTTTATTTATTTGTCAGAGAGAGAGAGCAGGAGAAAGCACGCTAGCAGGGGGAGTGGCAGGCAGCAGCAGGCAGAGGGAGAAGCAGGCTCCCTGCCGAGCAAGGAGCCTGGTGAGGGACTTAATTCCAGGACCCTGGGATCATGACCTGAGCTGAAGGCAGATGCTTAACTGACTGAGCCACCTAGGCATCCCAACTCCAGGATTTTAGCTGCCATTCTGATTTTCCACATCAGTGGCATTGTGATACCCAGAAGGTCCTGGAAATTTGCTGGGTAGGACAGCAAGAGTTATTTGACCCACAGATTTGTGGCTCAGGTGGGGGCTATAGAATAGTCCCTGGGGTGTGTGGAGGGCAATCTCCCAGAGCCAGTGGTTCCATCTGGTAGAAGCCTTCTTTACTGGACTACCGCAGTATGCCTCTTCAATTCCCTGCTGTAACCTTCATATTACTAAAATAAAGGCCTTAGTTGGAGAGATAAAAAGGTGACACCACTTGTTTTGGTATTTAATG